>NC_133310.1:3034380-3067431 GCF_012295235.1 Primulina huaijiensis | reverse complement strand
GTAAGATTTGAAGTAAATGGGTTGGAGATGGACGTTGTATTTGGTACAGAAATCGTTTAATTTTGGTGTAAAATTTACACCAAAATAGATTTTGTGGTTGAAGATGGCCTTAATCATAAATGTCTTAACAATCTAACATATATGTTGTTATCAATTTATTAAAAAATATTAAAAAGTTTATCTTCTTAATAAATAGGAAGAACTAGGATAACATTATTAAATTAAAATATAATATTTTAAACAAATTTTATTTATGTGAAACAAATATAATTTTTATGATCCTTTTGTGCTTATTTAATTTGATTGAATAATTTAGCATTTATATTTCAATTTTTAGATTAAAAATATGTTGTTTCTATTTTGTATTTTTAATTGATATTTTTTTATTATTTAAGTTTTTTTGTATTTTTATAATTTGATAAAAGAAAATTTTATATAAAATATTAATGAAGATCAATAGAATTTTACAAACAAATATTGATGCGAGGATTTATCATTCTTCTTCTACCTTGGGATCCAATGGAGGAAGAAACGACGTCGTACGCGCCCATTGAACCTTCCACTTTTGACCTTATAGTCATCGGCACAGGTCTTCCGGAATCAGTCGTAGCCGCCGCCGCATCCTCCGCCGGAAAAACCGTCCTTCACCTCGACACTAACCCCTTCTACGGCGCTCACTACGCCTCTCTTCCCCTAAACGATTTCGCAACCTTTCTCCGATCCCATTCGCAGCCCCCCAAAGTCCCTGAGAGCGATGGCTCCATCCCTCTCGTCACTCGGTCTGTCTACTCCTCACTGGAAATCAGCTCCCACTCGGACGAACCCCTACAGAATTCTAGAAGATTCAACCTCGACTTGGCGGGTCCCCGCGCTTTTCTCTGTTCTGATTCCATGATCGATTTAATCCTCAAAACGGGAATAAATCAGTACATGGAGTTCAAGAGCGTAGACGCCAGCTTTGTAGGCAATGCAGACGGGGAATTATTGAATGTGCCCGACTCTCGGAGCGCCATATTCAAAGACCGCAGCTTGTCCATCACTGAGAAGAATCGGTTGATGAAGTTCTTTAAGCTCGTGCAGGCTCATTTTTCCGAGGAAAATGAGGAGGATAGGATATCCGAAGAGGATTTGGAGAGTCCTTTTGTCGAGTTCTTGAGCAAAATTGGGTTATCGCGAAAGCTAAAATCGTACACTCTTTATCTATCAATTTTTCTGTTAGTGACTGTTGTTATTGGCTTTTCCAACTTTATGCTTGTGTTACTAATAGTTTTTCAGTTTGGTCTGCTTCGCCTAGTTTTTTTAGGAGATATACCTAGTTTAAATTACAGTATGGTTTACATTTAGTAAGATTGATGGTGAATCTCTAGTTAATTGGGTATAAAATTCAGATGCTGGACAATCATGGACCATCAGTTAACCCTTGAGTTACACTTAGTTAATCGCCGTGTATTCTTCATCATTTTCCTATTCACAAAATGTTCATGTTTAAAAAAAGAGTATATCTAAATATTGGGTTTGCCAGGATTCTTTGGGATAGTAGTTGAGATCTCTCAAATTTTGCTTCAATTGACTAACTAATTTGTGACTAGTCATTCTTAGTTCCAGAAACTCGAAATTTGGATGAGAAACCTGTATTGTTCTTGTGAACGTTTTTAATGGGATTTTTTCGTCTGTCTATCCTATTTTTCCGAAAACCATCAGTATTGGAGAGGAAAGCACCGCCAACAAGTTAGTTCCATTAATTTTTTTTCACAGATTGTTATGATCATTCCCGTTGAACACGAACTTGAAAATGGATTCATAGCCTGTAGTTTCCTGGTTTGGTTTATCTTTAATTGACTGGCAATGGTTTTCTCTCCAGGATTATTTTATATGCTATAGTGAATGCCAAGTATGATCAGGACAACATCAAAGTATGTAAAGATGTTATAACTACTAAAAGTGGGATTAGCCGTTTGGCACTCCACCACTCCTCTGTTGGCAGGTCGGTTCTTTGCCTTACGTTTTATTTTTTTAAGAGCTATCTGGTTATCCTAAAATGCTGCCGGCTTTCCTTGAACTGCTAGAATGAATATGTCAAAAAGAAAGTGTATATTAGGCCCTAGCTTCGGCTTCATATGCATGTGGTGACATAATTTTATATGATCTTCCGTTTTACAAAAAAACATTCCTTGTTAACATTTGTTTGATTCTGTTGTTCACTTGTTTGTCCAGTTCATTAAGTTCATTTGATGTTTTTATCTCTAGATTAAGTATGCCTCCATTAAAACTTCAAAAGAATAGCACAAAGATCTAGCGGAAAGATTTTATTTTGAAGTGGATTCTTTATCAAAAATTTAAATGTCAGCATATATATATAAAAAAAAATTAGAGCATAACCATGAAGGGGATGAGAAGTCTTTGAAAAGTTCGGTTTAGGATTGATAGATTGCCAAGATGTCTTGGACATTCAATGTAGTTGGGAATCAAACTGAACTTTTGATATGGGAGTATGGAAAAATTCAATGAGGGCTAGTGGGAGCAGGATGTGTCATGCTTCCATCTCATTCTTTTCACGTTTTGAAATATCATAATGTGTATTCAAATTAAAACCGGAAGGTTTTGAATTGAAATTTATAATTCGGGAGAGATAAATGATTTAAATAGATTCCACATGCAAAATACTTGAGCTTTACAATTCTTAGTTGTTTTGCCAATCACAAATTTTGTAGTCAGTGCTCGGTCATATGCAAAATATTTTAGTAAATAAATAACAAGTGTATTCATCAAGAAAAAAATTGACTGAAATGAAGATCAAAACTTTATTAATATAAGGGGAATCAGCATAAGGAAAACAAATTTAATATTTTGGTAATTGGCGTACATATTGTTCTGTATCTCAACTGATTTTATTCGTTTATGGGGACTCAGCACTCACACAAGTAAAATGGGGTCAAATTTTTTTTAATTGACATGCATATTTTGCTGTATCATTTATACTTCATAGTTGAGATAACCAGTTGTGCCTTAGTTGTGTAGAAGTAGAAGTGGAAGGGTTAGCTAGAGAGATTGAACGTGTAAAGAAGAATTGACCTATCAGATATTTAAGGTTCCATCGTCGAAGAAGTTGACGAGTTTGAAGAAACATTTATATGCTAATTGTTTAAACGTGTATTATAGAATTGATTTTAAAACCGTCTATTCAATTTTATTGACTCATGGTCCAAACATATGAATATCATTCAATTTTTTATTTGAAATTATATATTGATATTACAAACGAGGTTTGACATGTGTCCGTGAAAATTTCATAACATCTTTTGTGTCATTCAGTTATTCTTTTCTCTTAATGTTTTTGGGTATAAGAGTCTGATTTATGAATATTATCAGCTCATAAGTGATTTAAATATTATTTATTTATATTATTTTTTAACAAATAGCATCCATTAAAATAAGATAAAAAGAGTTTTGTACAGGTACACGGAACTTCCCTAGGAGATCGAACAAATAGAACCAACGATATTATCATCAACTACACGGGGCATACCCAGTTCTAGAAACAAGCAAAGATGATCATATCCACACAAAATATAAAAAATTATAATCAATTACGAGCCTATATCCAGATGACTTGGCAAACAATGAAGAGTAAGGATCTTGATTTTCCTAATGATATCCCGGGACACGACATTTCTTATTCAAAAATAGCTCGATTGACACCTCGGAAAACTTTCAAAACCGATGTTGGAGATCCCATGATTTTATGCATTCCTAGCCATTCTTTGATGTCATTTCAGATTCTCTTCGACACACCCCAAGTAAAGAAGAGATGACCAGCTGATTTCTCACTGTTATTACGAAGTACACACATCTTATTCTAATATAGCATTATCTATCTTTAGTTAGGAATTTACCGTGTGCAAGCAACCACATAGAAAAACAATGCTTGGTGAGTATGCTATATTTCCAAATGATAGGTTTCCATGGCGTCGCCTATCTTTTTGAACAAAGAAATCATTAGCTTGAGCAAGACCACCATGACATCCGAACCAACTCTCGAGCAGCATCCCTGCACTCTCAGGCGAGGTTTGTCTAAGTAGAAGAACATCTCGAATTCTCAGAGTTTGTTTAATCAAAGGAGACTCATCTTTTCCAATTCCATTCCCAAACAGTACCAAACAGTACATGGATCTCATTCACCCATTTCACCACATGCTATCCTTCTTGATGTGATTCTTCCATAACGTTTTTGCAATCAAAGCATTGTTCCAAGCAAATAAATTCTTAAGCCCCATGCCCTCATCTTCCTTTGGTCTACAAAACATGTTCCACGAGATATTATGCTCATACGATTTAGAGTTTTTCTTAGACAAATAAAAACTGAAATGGTTATGACATGTATTATACATGAAATTAGATACTTGACTATGTTTTAATTATTCTCATTAATCCCATTATTAAAATCATATTAACTAGCTAGTTATTTAATCAAAGCAACGGGCCTTGATAGCGTTTTGCTCAACTTTTTAGGTTTGCTAATGCAAATGGGGCTATGATATATCCCATTTATGGTCAAGGGGAGCTTCCTCAAGCTTTTTGTCGTCGTGCTGCTGTAAAGGGTTGCATATATGTAAGCATAAATTACATCTTTTGGATTATAGAATGACTCTGGCGTCAACTGTGTATCTGATGCTTTCTGTATCATCTTGCGCTTTGTGGGTATTAAATTGTGACAAATAATGGTTCTCTCTCTCTCTCTCTCTCTCTCTCTCTCTCTCCCCCTTTGGTCGATCTATTTTGTGATTGAATTTATGGTTGAAATGTCTGGCAACTAATTTAGCCTTTTTACACATGCATTGATTTTACAGAAGCAATTTTAAACATTTAGATTTTCTCAGTTAGTAATGGATTCTCCATCATGTTTCAATTTGAAATTCAAATGTGAATAATGGAGAAGCAAGTTTAAATGTGGTTTCCAATCTGTAATTTTANTCTCTCTCTCTCTCTCTCTCTCTCTCTCTCTCTCTCGCCGATCTATTTTGTGATTGAATTTATGCTTGAAATGTCTGGCAACTAATTGCATTGATTTTACAGAAGCAATTAGATTTTCTCAGTTAGTAATGGATTCTCCACCATGTTTCAATTTGAAATTCAAATGTGAATAATGGAGAAGCAAGTTTAAATGTGGTTTCCAATCTGTAATTTTAATACCACGAGAAACGGAATGGCCTTTGTCTAATATCTAGCATGAACCTCTTGGAAGGAAAAAAAAATATAAAAGAAATGAAACTCTGCAAAAAAAAAAAACAATAAAATAAACTAATGATAAGCTACAGATAGATTACCAGACATTATTTCTGTGTCTGTGCTTTTATTCCTAAAGTTACTTGTCATAGGATCATGATTGAATTGTTTTTCATGAAATATACCTTCAGCAATCATCATTGTCAGATTGATAATATTTTTTGTATTTTCATGTTTGAGATGTGTGGTTTTCAGCCTCAGATTTTTTTTTTTTTGATACGAAACATAATATATTGATTGAATGTAAGTAGTGAGTACAAGTAGCGGATAAGAAATCCGCTATAAACAAAGGATTAAAAACAAACTACAACGCCACTATCATGAGAAAACAAATTTCCAATCCTTGGATAAGTCTGAGACATTGAGATGTCGATATTCCGGCTGTAACATCGACCAACACGCCACCCTGAATTTAATCTTATCCCATACTTCTTGGACCGACTCCGACTTCTCTTCAAATATTCTTTTATTCTTTTCCAACCAAATCGACCATAATATGCAATGAACGATGATAAACCAGAACCGCATATGTTTCCTCCCTTTCTGCAAGCTCGGTTCCACAATATACATTTCCTTTACCTTGCATGGGAAAGACCATACCAAGTCCAACTCTTTGAAAGCCTGTAGCCAGATTTGTGATGAGAAAGTGCAATGAAGTAATAAATGATCCTAACTTTCCTCATCCCTACGACACAAACAACACCACTGTGGCCTTAGTACACAAGCCGGCCATCTTCTTTGCACCGCATCACAAGTCTGTAGCTTCTCCAACGCCACAATCCACGAAAACACTTGAACCCTCGGCGGGACAGGTATTTTCTAGAAATTGAAACAGTAGGAGAATGGATTAGGAATAGGGGAAGGAAAAAAAGAGTTATAAAAAGATTTAACAGAAAACAACCCTGAAGAATCCCCCAACCAAATTCTATGATCCTCTACACCCCACTCCAATCGAACACTCTGTAGGACCCCTAAATTGAATTGGATGACGGCGGGGGATAAAAAAGGATCATAGACTGCAGGGGATAAAAAAGGATCAGCGAATAAAAGACGGACAGGCTTGTAATTTTCATTGGAGCAGATTCATCTGAGGCTGAAAATTACAAGCCTGTCCGTCTTTTATTCGCTGTCTTTCAGCAAGCTATTTCTTGAGTATTAACATTTGAAGGAAAAGGATACTAAAAACATGGTGCCTAGATACACAAACATTACGGGCTTATAAACACTGCTAGTAGTGTTACTTTAGAATTTGAAATTGATTGTGTGTCAAAATGATGAAAAAGGGCATTGTTTAGGAAGCTTCATAAAAGGATTTTGTTGAAGCATTATGATGTTAATGAATGTGGTAATTCTGTAATTGTATCTCAAGTCAACATGTGTAGTTGTAGAATGAAAGTCAGAAATTATAAGAATTGGCTGAAAGAATAACACACCTTGAGGTGGTCAATGGGACTGGGATGTTAGGAAGCCTAGAGTGATTATAATTTCTAATGTTGCAATATCTTAACTTTATCAGTGCACTACCATCTGATCATTTCCTAACGATGCTCAAGGAGCATTAAACCCTAAAATGTTCTGCCACTGGTAAATTATTTCATGTAATAATAGGGACATTATTAAAATTGAGAGCTCATGACAATTATGGAATGACCTCAATACTAAGCTGAATCTCTGACTTTTTTCCATTTTAGTTTTGCTCCCTGCTTTATAAATAAAAACATTCAATGAAAGCAGACTTCAGGTAAAATTATATCACATATTTTTGAAAACTAAGTGAGGCGAAAAATGTGCAATCAGAACTTGAAGTAAAGAACAATTTCGAGAGAAAAACTCTAGACTGAAGAAATCAGCGATAGCAAATACCGTGAAATAACAAAACAAACACCTTGTTCATTTAGTGACGCAAGGAAGAAGCCTCTAAAAAAAGAACAAAGTTTGGAGAGAATGGTGAATAAATAAGGATTATCTTTGATGTATAGCTTTGCATCTTATCGGTTCAAGTCATTCTCATTTGTTTCTATAGTAAAAATATGTCCCTTGCCTTTTTGTAAGATTTTAAATATGGAAAAAATGGCACAACTTATGGTGATAAATATTTTTCCAGCTCTCTTATGTTTAGTTATCTGCAAGTAACTGATATTGGTTCTTGTTTACCTTTCTTCTCTTTAGCTTTCTCTAATGCTTTCCTACATCAATTATACTGTACAGGTTTTGCGGATGCCCATAGTTTCTGTGCTCATGGATGAGGTTTGAAATGATTTTGTGTATAATAAATTTATCTGGAGTGCACGAATCTAGACAAACGTGACATGTACACGTGGAAAGTTTGTTACATGGCATATCATTTTCAGTTGTCGCATTCGTGCACTTGTGGAAGTTTGTTTTCATGGGACAGAGTGTATTTTCATACTACTTCTCATATGTCAGTATGAATTTTTCACAGGAAGATGGAACTTATAAGGGTGTCAAACTAGTTTCTGGTCAGAAGTTATTCAGCTCTCGGTTGATTCTTGCTCCCTCTTTCACAATTCCATCACCATTGGTTCCTTCTGCTGCACAGGCATCAAATTCACGTGATGATGGCCATATAGAAGCCGAAGAGAAGGCTGCCCGGGGAATATGCATTGCAAATAACTCAATCAGACGTGAAGTTTCAAATTGTCTGGTGTTCTTCCCTCCCAAATGTAAACCTATAAAGCTTAACGTTATTTAATTGACCTGAACTTTGCAATTTTCCTTTCATTTATATTTCATTTTTTTTAATTTGTTAGTTCTTCTCTATATGTAGCTTTATACCCTGAACAGATAGCATCCGTCCGTGTATTTCAGTTGAGTAGCAATGTCGCTGTTTGTCCCCCTGGGATGTAAGTTATACTTCACCTATTGTTTTCTTATGTCCTTTCAAATTTTGATTATGATTTCATTCTTCCTCCCTTATATTATTGTTGAAGAAGTGCATCAATTTTTATCTGGATGCTTAATTTTTTCATAGTGTGAGGTTGGTTTCGACAGGGTCAGCATACTTAATAATGCAAATCAATCTCCCTTGTGCTGATTCATATGAGCAAATTTTAGAGTATTTTGGCGTGTTTACATTGACTTTCAGTATACATTGTGAAATGAAATTCTTATTCAGTACTTGGATTCTCATGCAATGCGAGTTACATTGTCCAATTTGTCATTCAGGTTTGTGACTTATCTTTCAGCAACATCTATTGATGCTGTGGAAGGGAAGAAGTTATTAAATGCAGCCATAAATGCACTGTTCTCTATTCCTTTATCTGGTAACTCAGAAAGCAGTGGTGTCGATAATTCAGGTGACAATATAGAAGTGAAACCCAGTTTGCTTTGGAGCGCCTTGTATATGCAAGAGCTGACCAAAGTATGCTTCTTGTGTTTCACATTTTGTCCCATGAGAAGCTTAGTTGCATTCTTAGTTCCATTGACCTCGTCTTTAATGTTTTTGTGCTGTTCTCTCTGACTCTTATGATGCAATATTTTTATTTTAAAAATTTTCTATTGTGCAATATTTTGCTATCATTTTATGCTATTGTCCCTTGTACAGTTGTCGCAGATTAGGTGGGACAATTGTCACAAATAAAGAAAATTTGGATTGAATTTAATTTTGGGAAATAAGCATTTTCGCAAAAAAAAATGTAGGAGATAAATTTGTTACTCATTCATTGCTATGTCACTTTTCTACTAGTCTGTTGACCGTATCTGGTAGTTTCAAGCTCGAAACATATTATTTGTATCCCTAACCTTCGGAAATTCAATTTGTTGGTAAATATGGTGAATGATCAAATTCCGGATCTTTTTCGTAAACAAAAGAATGTCAGTTATTTCTAATTGTTTGTCTTTGGAGTAGTTGAATCTATCCCCTTTTTACTTGTCTACTCTCTGTCAGAGTCCTTTCTAAGTGCAGTTTTTTGAGTAAATGGAAGTTATATAATGTCTTACGAGCAATGGTTTACAGTAAAAACTGATGGCAAACACTAGTCCTCTGCTTCTACCAAATTGTCAGATAGAAAGCAGCCTTCTTGCACCTTTATAGATAATATACACTATGTGGTCATGATCGTTTATGGTGAAAAGATGTGTGCAAGTTTGTGAAGTGGGATATCATTCTTTCCCAACTTGGATAATGTCGTCCTTTGTAATTCTAATTCTTCTTGTTTGTTCCGTGCTTGTAGCTTATTTTTTGTTCATCATTGTCAGTTTCAAGGAGCTTTGGATTCCATCAGCTCCACACCAATGCCAGACGAACATCTAGACTATAATCATCTCCTGGACGCTACAGAAAAGGTAAACAAACGATTGTTGTCTGTACTCTGCTCCTGGGTGGAAATAGAATACTTAGCTTTCATAATATGACCGACCGCATTTGAGCGCATATGCGCCTGGATATTCAATTTTAAGTAATGGCAAAAAATAGCTAATTCCAGAACAGTTTTGAGGCAATTCACGTATAAACAGGATCAGGGGCATGACATATTGTTTTATCTTAGCTCCTTTCTGCTACGTGTCAAGGTTAATTTCTGACAACATGATGAACGTTTGCTGAATCCTGGCCAGTTATTTCAAGAAATATACCCTGGTGAAGAATTCCTTGCAACAACAAGCTTGTTGGATGAGCATTCGAATTACGTCGACTCTGAGCTTGATTCATGAAGAAGCATTTCTAAGACTGCTTGAAAAGTAACACTGCCGTTCAATATTCGTGGGAGGCTGAAATGGCAGAGTACGCCTATCGTTTTACCGAATAAAATGAGTCATTTTGCCATTTTTTCACTTGTAATGTTAATCATGTAGAAGTATAGGTGATGATTAAGTTAATATTTTGGGGCCGGAAAACTAAGTTGGCCTGATTTATTGATAATTTCCGTATGTACTATAGGCTTGATTTGGGATAATTTATGTATTTTACACATGTATCAATTATCTAGGGTTCTTTGAGCTGCAATTCTATGCTTTATATTTGTTTGCAGCCTGGTGTTGGATCAGTAGTCAATCAAATTTGGAGATAAAAAAATTTGGGAGACTCTTTAAATGCAAAATCAGTTTCAATATACCTCCGAGGAATGATTCTTTCTTTATATTTTATGACATGGACTCGGCCACGGATTAAAAAAATATCGTGGGAAGAGTTTTACGAGAGAGTATGTCTCTTGTGAGACGGTTTCACAAATTTTCATATCAATTTTCAAGCAAATTAAATGATTTCATATCCATTTCCAATCTTCTTCTCCCTGTGTTCCACAAGCCTTCTTGGAATTGTGGTAATAACTTATAAAATTAATCTTAAAAATCGAAAATTCAGTGAGATTTAATGGCCGGAGAAACCTAAAATACGCACAATAGAAAATGACTCATTTAAGACACACTTTGAAACAGTCTTTCATACTAAGTCAAAATCTAAGCGTAAAATCCATATATTTTAAAGGCACTTCTCATCAACAATTACGTAACACAATGATGGGTGGACCAAAATATTGTAGCCGATGACTTGCAGACATTGAGATCTCATGTTTCGGATGAGTCTCGAACTTCCTCATACTAAAAGTTTTTTTTATTATAGAATATAGTTAAATTTAAAAGATATTATTTTATCTAATACTTTGATTTCTTAATTAGTTGTATTCTACCCGAAATCCCACCATTAGGTCAAATTCAAATAATTATATAAATCATTTTTAAATTTTGTAATTTGAGGTAGAAAAATCATGTGATCTTTGGATATATACAATGTGGATACACAAATAAAAATCAATATATTTGTTAATAATCAAACTAATTCATATTGGCTTACATGTTTAGTGCTTTAAAAATTGAGAACATTAGTCATTTTTATTTGTTTTCACATGCATGCTTTTATATTCGTAATCAATGGAATCAAGAAATCTTTATTAGAGTAGGTGTTCGGCGAACCAGCTTTATTTTAATAATATTTTATGATTTTATTCAATTATGTCATTTTGCTTTATCTGTATACCTATGTAAGTAGCATTATTAAAGTCTTTGAATATATTATTGTACCAAAAAACCTATCTCGCAATGTATATCGTGAAATTTAGTAGGAAGTATATTGCACTTTCTAGACTCGTTTTTAGTCGATTCAACCGTCCAAAATAAGAATAAATATAGTTCGAACTTGAGAATGACATATGTGATTAACGTCATGTTTAATTGGTATTTGTATTAAGATATCCAATCATACAGATGTGTGATCATACGATGATTGCACTTAAGTCTGAACAATACTCTCTCATACTTTCCAAATGATTGTCACTTATCGAGTAGATTAGCCCTCAATTATGATTATATATAATTTGTTCTTTGACCCGAGACAACATAGATGCTCTACGTATTATAACTACACTTTGATTCATTTATCGATTCTATGAGGGTCATCAGGTGGTGAGATTAAGTGTAATTTCGACCTATGTAGGAGCCGATGCATTGTAATTGAAGATTCACCGCTAACCTACGGGTGTGGACATCCTCTGTCATCTGATAAGTTTATATTGCAAATATAACTACACTTTGATTCATTTAAAACTTGATGATTTATTACAAATAAAATTTGTGATTAATTATCATTTTTAACTAATAATCTCGTTGGAACTAAAAAAATTTACATTAATACCTTTTACTTCTAAAAAAAATAATGTATGAAAAGCTAATTCATAAAAATTATAAAACACGAATAAAAAATCACAAAATTTAATAAATTATTTAATACATTTCATTTGATTTTATCCTTATTCATGGAATTTTTTTACTCAATTTATTAATTTTTATTTTTAAACAATAAATAGTCTATATACCCAATAATTTTGTTAAATTAAAATAATGTACATGTGAATTAATAATAGTTTATATTTTTCAATAAAAGTTACAATATTAAAAATACAAACTAAAAAATATGATTATTTATTATAAACATAAGACAAAGTTGTAACTCGTCATTTAATCATAATCTCAATAATAAAATTAATCAATCAAAGTAAACATGTTATTATATTCATCGTTATTTCACATCCTATAAAATTAGTTTATTAATCTCAATATAATTTATCGACATATAATCACATCTAACTAAGTAAACGCAGTCTAAAAATACATAAACATCATAACTCAAACTTCATGCCTTAAATTCGTTTCTAATTGAAGATATTTGATATAATAGTCAGATTATAGTTATATTCTAATATGAGAAATTCAAATTAAACGAGGAATACAACTTCTTAAGTTTAGAAAATCAACCAATAAAGAAGTTTAAAAATAAAAATTAAAAATAGATTACTAATGGATGGTGTAGAGGGAAGATTACACTTGACAAACGGTCTCACGGGTAAATGTAAAACATTTAACAAAAGATAAATTTTATATGATAATTTTAATACCTTGATATTTAAATAAAAGTGAAGAGTATTATTTATTAATTAAATTTTTTTTATTTGGAAATAGTTTCAAACTAATTGAATTTAAAAATAAGAAATAATGGCTTGTTTTGAATAAATTTGAAATTTATTTGCTAATTAGTTGTGTTTATGCTTATGCAACTACAAATATACCTAATTATATAGAATAGGAATGCTATAAATTATTTGGTCTGAATCATTGTTCTTCTTCCATGCTATTAAGTCAATCAAATTGACTATAATTCTTTTTTAAAAAAACTAATTTTATAACATATTAAAAAATAAATTTAAATTCAACCTTCGCTTAAAAATTACAAAAATAATATGTTGGGTCTGAAAAGCACAATTTCTAGGACTTTTGCTCAATCTATAATATAATATAAATATTTTAAAAAATAATTTTTTAATATTCTAAAAAAAATCTTTATCATGTAGTTATTTTGATATCATTTAATATAGAATAGTCTCTTGTGAGACGGTCTCACGAATCTTTATCTGTGAGACGGGTCAACCTTACCGGTATTCACAATAAAAATTAATATTTTTTCATGGATGACCCAAATAAGAGATCCGTCTCACAAAATACGACCCGTGAGATCGTCTCACACAAATTTTTGTTTTTAATATATTACCATATCGCATGTATTTGGATTAAAAAAAAACTCTTATTTGATCTTTTTAACGAATTTATTTATTACCTGATATAACAACCTTCTTTATTTTAATGTTGTGATAGTGGTGATGAGAATTTTGATTTCATATGGGAGAATAATAAAATAATATAAAATGAAGAATGGTTAAAGTTGATTGAAAATCAGTCCACCATTATCTTAAGTTGGGGGTCGACCTTATACCAAAAAAATGAGGACAAAAGTTTAAATAAAAACATTGCTCAACAGCAAGGAACCAATATATGCAATAATGGATTCGAGGTTCTAAAAAGGAAGCACCTTTACTGATTCTTATGTATATATATTTTATATACACACGCATGCATACAGAGAGATAGCAAGTGTTTTGTTTTGTTTTTTTTTTTGTTTAGCAACTATTTGTTTCTTTGTTTTAGCTGCTGCAAATGATGCTTGTTTTCTGAATCCCATTGAAATTTTTTTGTGGGATTTGGTTGGAGAGAGTTTCTGATGGGAAACTGCTTTGGATCCCAGCCTGCTGTTGACCCTAACCCGAGCTCCACGATACCCTCAACTCAAGGTGATAGTAGGAATCAATTTTTAGCTCAAATGCGTTCTTTCTTTTTTTCCGGGTCGTTGGAAAGTTCCTCGGACTTTAGTTGTATTTTAGCTTTGAAAAGGGATCAACCTCTTCTTGTTTTTGTTTTTGTTTTTGTTTTTACTTAAATCGATGCTTTTGTTGACTTGTTATTTTCTTGTTATTGCTTATCGCATTTTGGGGTTATCTTTAAATGTCTTACCTTTTTTTAACATGTTGTCCGGTTTTGATTTTAAGAATATAGACTGTGTGTCTCCACAAAGGGAGTCGACAATTTATTTAAGAGTTATCAGGTCTGTAATGGATTGTATTTATGGTGAAAGTCATGTATTTCGAAAAATTGCATGTAAATCGGGAAATTTTAAGTTCCAAGCTTGCTCTTGGACTCATGGTCTTGGTACTTGTGCTTTATTCAGATCAGAGTGAAATATTATGGTGAATTTGATATTTCCTGTGCGATATGTTATTTAGGGACATCTCGGAATTATAGTAGTGGTGGAGGTTTTTCTGCCACGAGTAGCAGTCCTGGCCAGTTTTCTGCTGCTTTGAGTGATGATTTGCATATGGTTGGAGAGATATTACCAGCTGCCTGTATGAAAATTTACAGCTATTCTGATTTGAAGAGTGCCACAAGGAATTTCAATCGTGATATGGTGTTGGGAGTTGGAGGTTTTGGGACTGTGTATAAGGGATGGGTAGATGAGAAGACCCTGGAGCCTTCTAAACTTGGAACTGGAGTTATAGTTGCTGTCAAGAAATTGAACTCAGGGAGTGTCCAAGGTTTTGATGAATGGCAGGTAATACAAATGCCAATGATAGATTGAAACATCTGCGTCATATAGTTGCTTTGTGTGTCTGGTTGTGATCATCACGTGACTCGATGGTCAAAAAGAGGACTATGGTGAATTAATCCCCAATTGAACTTTGATAAAGTTGCAACGGTGATTCATGTTAGATTGTTTGGTCTATTTGGACAGTCATTATATGCAGGTATTAATAATGAGAGTGGCCTCGACCCTGGTCCACTTTTTGCCTTAAGATCTCTTGTTGATTGCTCATCAAGTGCGTTAAATTTCAGAATATATTTTGCAATTACAGACTTGAACTTAAAAACAACGATTTATGTAACATTGTCCGGTTCAAGTGACTTTCATTCATTGACCAGTCACTATATGATATATGTAACTGCGCTGCTTTGAGACCCAATCTAACAGAACTTATACTTAAGGTCCATCCTGGTCTCCTTTATTTAGGTAATTTTTAATTAGCTCTCAAAGGTCTAAGTTAGCATGCAGGTGTCCATACATGAATTGATAAGAAAATCTATTAGAAATCTTTTACTTAATTGTTGTACTAACTATCTTATTGGGTTTGGGAAGCAAAAAAGTAAACAGTGAAAAAGAATAGCATTTCTATCCAATTCGTTTTTCAGAGGTAACAAACTAGATAATCATAAAATTTCTGCATCACTACTCTTCAAATGCCATTGTTTGTATCTATTGAAAACATGTTGAGCTGGATTTGATGGCATTATTTTATTTATTGAAGATTTCAATATTCATTTTAGTGCAAACCCGAGTACGTGAATATAATTGGCAGTAGTATGTGGTGTGTTGCTTTGGTGTATGTTTTGACTGATCTGTCTTAATTCATTTTTTGTCGCATGTTTGTTTTGTTGATTAAAAACGTATATGACATTGATGTATGATTAGTATTTTCTTTTGTATTCTTTCTCCATGTTATTGAATTCGGACGGCTTAGTTGATTCTTTCATCCCTTAATTTGAAAGTGCAGGCAGAAGTGAACTTTTTGGGAAGGTTATCACATCCTAACCTGGTGAAGCTCTTGGGATACTGTTGGGAAGATAAAGAGCTGCTACTTGTCTATGAGTTCATGCCAAGGGGAAGCCTGGAAAACCATCTTTTTAGAAGTAAGAACTTGTCTCTTTAATTAAGGGTAAGAAAGACCAGATAAGAAGGATTTGCTTAAGCCGAAATCTGTCTTGTTTGAAAATGCAGGGATTGCTGCCACAGAGCCATTATCCTGGGATTTACGTCTCAAAATAGCCATCGGAGCAGCAAGGGGCCTGGCTTTTTTGCATACCTCAGACAAGAAAGTCATTTACAGAGACTTTAAGGCCTCAAATATTCTTCTGGACGGGGTAAGATTCTAGCTAAGGTTTTTCTTCTATTTATTGAGGTTTTTCTTCTATTTCTTGATGGTCTTTTACCATGTGAAAACTAGTGTTGTGAATTTTGCATGTGTACTGATTGGGGCTGGGGTGGGAAGAACGCGTCCTTTCATGATACTCTGGTGAAAAAAATAAGTTGATGTGTGGGGCTTCTCTTAAAAGTTTCGCTGAAAATAATTCAATTTAGGGTGACAGCTCTTTTTGACACCCATTCTATTAAAGTAATTTCTTTAGGTTTATATCACCAGAGGGAAGACTCGTGTTCTGAAATGCCGATTCATGTCATTGTTTTCACTTTTGTACTAAATTCAATATATCAACTTTAAGGATCCATTAGTTTTTGCTTTTCCTATCACCCTCTGCCCTACGTACCTTTTCATTCATTTTTTTTTTCTGCGTGAAAGTTATAAGTTCTCCTGTGGTGTTTTTCTTGCTTTTATAGGGTTATAATGCAAAATTATCAGATTTTGGATTAGCGAAACTGGGGCCCTCTGGAGGGGATTCTCATGTAACAACCCGAATTATGGGAACACATGGATATGCTGCTCCTGAGTACATTGCTACGGGTAAGTGCCTGACTAGATCTCATGTTACATGTGTTGCTAATAGATGATTATACCGAGTAAAATTGTGACTAAAATTGAATGTGCTCGAAATTTCATGCTATAATCTTATGAAGTTCCGTGCAAAAACGAAAAATATCATGCTTTTAACATTATTCGTATTCTTTTTAGTTGCAGTCACTGCTTCACCATGAAATGTGCAGATTTGAGCGTTGGTAATGCTGTTGAATTTTTTACACATGCACCCCACTCTTGTCATCTTGTGTGACGCGAACTCAAAACTAAATTTTGAGAAACTGACGGCTTTACTACCGGGCGAATTGATTGGCAAAAATACTTTTACTAATTTGGTACTGCTATTGCCGTAGAAAAAATGTTTGCATTGTATTTTTGCTTTATGCGCATTTTTTCATTGCTACCGGACTCAGAAGCCCTGAATACATTTCCTGGATTTGAAAACCAGGGCATCTATACGTGAAGAGTGATGTGTATGGCTTTGGTGTGGTGCTGCTAGAGCTATTGACGGGCTTAAGAGCCCTAGACACGAGACGGCCAAGTGATCAGAAAATTTTGGCCGACTGGTTGAAACCCTCTCTTTCCAGTCGACGAAAAGCGTTGTCTCTTATTGATCCAAAAATGGAAGGGCAGTATTCATCTAAGGCCGCACTACTAGCCACTCAGCTCACTCTCAAATGCTTGGAACAAGAACCTAGAAAACGGCCAGCGATGAAGGAAGTTGTGGAGGGTTTGGAACAAATTGCATCTATGATAAAACACAGAGAATCTAAGAATACATCGAATCGTTCTTCTTCTCATCAACACGGGAAATCGGAAAAAACTCATATCTCGCCATATCATGGCACTGGAGTGGGAGCTAGAAGATGACCGAGCCCTTTTACTATGAGCCAGGCGTTGGTAGTTCTTGATTCAACAATTTACATGTGATTAGATGAGTTCTCTTTTTAAAATTGAAAGAAGCGAGAACAACTCTCAAGGCGCGTTTGAGTTGATGGAATAGGTGAACGATTGGACAATGAACAGGAGTTCGATTCTCCTGACCAACAGGACGAGTTTGTCACACATGGTTTGTGTAGTGTGTTTTACTTTGCTGAGGTGGTTTGCAGGCTATTGCGTTTGTGCAGAAGTTTACTCGGTTCATACCAAAAAGTAGCGTGCGACGTCTAAAAAAAAGAAGAAGAAAAAACGAGAACACATAATTCGATCAAAAGACCTACGTCTGCGATGCCACGTCAAGATATCAAGCATGTCTAATAAATTTGAGTAATTAAAATCAGATGCTTAGACAATAAAAATACTCCTAATCATAGGACACCTTTAAGATGAAGATATTTAGTAGATTTCTTTTGGTGAATACCACTAGACTTTAAAATTTCACTTAATCGGAGTCATTTTGAAATTGCAGATTATTCTCTCCTGATGAGCCAGGACACACTAAAGTTGAATATGCACCATCTGGAATGTTCTCACAAACTCGAATTTGTTGGCTTGAAATCAAACTCGTCACTGAATATTTTCAACGGAAAGTAGTGACAACTTATAATCTCTCAATTTTGCATTCCTATCACGTCTGCTACTTTGTCACTTGTCAACTCACGCAGCAAGAATAATAGCGGATCTTTTTAAGAAAATAGAATTTAAAATCAAATCTTACCAGTTATAAACATTTACTATCCAAAATATTTTAATAGAATTATGAAAATGTCAGAAAGATAGTAAGCAAATTTTCCATCAATCTCATGCATGTCGCACGTCCGCCAAGATAAAAAGGTAGAGGGTTTGGTGATCTATTTCAATGGATAGTTGATCATGGGCATGTTGAGGATTCGGAAACTTTTGTTCTGATTCGCTGGAGTTATGGATATAACACAATCTAGTGGTTTTCCTAAGATTCAAGATTGGGAGGATGTGTTAGCTCGTGCTAGAAGAACGAAAGCTCAATAGCATGTGTTCTTGGAAATACCAGTTGCTTATGGAACACAGCCCAGTTCACATCATTCCTAACAGCCACCATCTAATGGAATTCTAAAAGTTAATGTTGATGCAACCATCATTCAATCTTCGAACTTGTTCGGAGTGAGAATTGTGGGGCGTGACAACAATGATATTCTGATTTTGGCTTAAGGTTGGATTATTCATGGAGCTCTATCTTCTCTTCTCATATGGCAGAGATAATGGCAGCAAGGAGGGATTGAAGAAAGCAATCAACTCGGGATGGTCGAAGGTGATAATCGAGACAGACGCAACCCAGGTGGTGCGAGAAATCAGTGAGCTGCGTTCTCTCCTACTGAACCAATTGCCGAGCAAATACGCAGCCTAGTTTCAAGACTTTCGGAAGTAAAGATTCAACATTGCAGAAGTTGGGTGCAATAATTGTGTATGTTAAGTAGAGTAATTGAAACATGGTGTTTGAGTTGTTACAAGGTTTAAAAAACTTGAGTTATACAATTATCACAAGCTATATTTTTTGATAAAACGACAGCGTTAAATCCTATAATTTTAAAAGGTTTTATCCATATAAACATAACCTAATATTTTTTTTTTAAGATCGTAACCTAATAATTGAAGGTGGTAAAAATGTGGATTATTAAGGTTGTGTCATTTTGTTTGATTTTAATGTATAGAATTAATTTTATATTTGACCTAAATAATCTAGCAATTAACAAAGTATCATATTTTATTCCAACAACCCTTGAAAAATGTTTTTGCTTTATCGTTTTATTTCTTCGTTTCCTTTTCGTTTAGAAGGATATGGGCTAATTCTAATGCCACGAGGTAGAATGAAGTACTTAACCCAGACCCGATCCTATTAGTTCGAGTATAACACCAGACAAACGGATATTTGGTCGGGCTTTTAATATTAACCAAGCGGGTACGGGTCAGGTAACAAATCTTGTAGGATCCGACCCATTATATATTCGTATTAATATTGTTAGCTTGGGAGATAGTTTTATTGTCACTCTGCACCTATCTAAACTAGTATTTTTCTGGTTCAATGGATTTAGTGCCTTAAAAAAATCCGCTTCACTAATTTCTAGATATTATCCTCCTTCCCACACTTGAGCAATTTTGCATATATTTTTATATAAATTTATTGATTAAAATTTAAAGATGTCAATCAAACCCATTACTTGGGTATGGGTTGGGGCGGGTACAAGGAATGAGCTCTCAAATTTAAACCGAAGAAGGAATGACGAAGGATTAATAAATAAACTTTTTTTTTTATTATGACGATGACCAATAAGC
The DNA here is from genome assembly GCF_012295235.1 of Primulina huaijiensis. NCBI lineage: Eukaryota > Viridiplantae > Streptophyta > Magnoliopsida > Lamiales > Gesneriaceae > Primulina > Primulina huaijiensis. The sequence continues at coordinate 3,047,479 of NC_133310.1, read as the reverse complement.
GCCTTAGTGTCTCATACTCGGCTTCCTCAATTGATGCTTGCAGAGTATGCATCAAAAAGTGCAGTATAATCTTAAAAATGAATACAATTTTTTAATCAGGAGATTAATTTTTCAACACGACAATTTGGAAAAAAAATTTATATGTCCAAGATAAGCATTGAAATACAATAAAAGGCTAGTTAGTATATGTTAGATAACAACTAAGATGATAAGTGACTATATTTGAAATACAAAAAATAACAATAGAATTACCATGAACCTCGTTGTTAGCACTTGGTGTTGCAATTTCGTACGACATTGACTGATCAGAATCAACGCCTAGGTTGGTGCAGACGAGGACGATTACAGAATGTGCGACCATTGGTCCTCACGAATGCTGCTATACCCAAACTCATGCTTGCCCACATGATTGAAAACAATAAGTTCCACATGTTATATTGAACTGCAGACATATATACACGTAAAGAAATGAATTAGTGTAACTTCCAAGAGGAAATTAAGTAAATCATGACTCAATCAATTTGCAAATGGTTTTCAAATATGTAGCCGTAACTTTTTTACTGAACATGTGTATTGAGTCGTGCCTTTACATGCAACACATCTCTTATGATAGTAACTATAAAATTTAACAGTGACCCATAATCCATATTTACCAAAATACTAGTACATCTATGTACGCACATCTACATAATGTAGGAGGAACTAGATGTAGTTATAACTGTTAGAATAATATTTTTGTAACCATTTTCAGTGAAATCAAAATCTTAGAATTGTCAACTGCTGTATTTTCTTCGTATTTTGTTCTCAGCAAATTCAAGAGACTGAAGCTAAGCAAGGATTCTGGCTTAGACGTTCAATTTCGGATGAGATAAAAACAAGACTGGAGAATTGTCATAGATATTAAAGGATAAGAATATTTAGACAGCAAAGAGTCTGAATGAATTGAGCTATAGGACAAAGACTGTTAATGAACTCTGCTAGTTAGTAAGTCGTTACCAGTATAATACACAGTTAGTCACGGAATTAGTGTATACAATTAGATGATGTCAAGTGGAGCTTTTTTTGTGAATGTTGATGATTACTCATATCCGTCTATAAATAGCCAAAGAATTTCAGAGTTGAAAGCTAATGAAACAACCAACTAAAAGAATGATTCACGAGCAAACATAAATTATTCAAGCATGCATAAAATATTTAGTCTCTAAGCTGCGAAATCTGATACTGAGCTTAATTGTTCTAGGACTTAGAGATTTTACACCTCATTGATTATTGTGTAAAAAGTTTAAATCACTTTTATGTTGAGCTTTATAGAGATATAGTGATTCTTGGATCATTTTTGTCGACACAAACTTTTGTAACTGAGTGCAATACTGATTTAAAACCAGAAGTTGGTGGTTGGTACTTGCAAATTGTATGTAGCATTTGAGTCTTGCAAATTCAGGGATTGGTGAAGGCTTAGGAGATCGGTGTAGATCAAAGATTACCAGGAGATTCCTTGCTATTGGAAGAGAAAATGTAAAAAATTACTCACCATCAAACCTCTATAATATTGCGTTCTTTTTGTTGTTTTCAACATCATTACTTTACTGCTTTTATGATCGAATACATTTTAAGTTCCATACTGTTTCAAATACTTAATGAGTTTTCCGAGGATTAGTTTGAGTGTTTTTCACTCGTGTTGAATGAGCAAACTCAATCTAATTGCTCGTTGTTTTGTTGAAGATTGAACTTTTCAAGAATAGGTTATTGCAACTTGTGGCCCCTTCACCCCCAAATAACATTTCAACTGTACATCGACCCCGACAATGGTTTTGAAATGAGACACCTGTAGAGTTAGGACACACTTCTCCGAACAACTACGGGAACAAGTTTAAGATTTAATGGTAAAAAGATATAGTTGATTAGAGTACGAGGTCAAATAACATTTCAACTATACATCGATCCCAGCGTTGGTTTAGACAAAAGACACCTGTTTAGTTGGGACATACTTCTCCAAACAACTAAGGGAACAAGTTTAAGATTTTAATGGTAAAAAGATATAGTTGATAAGAGTGCCTTCTTACCTCGTCTAAGTGAAATTGTGGCAAAGAAGAACCCAGTCATAATCATCGACAAAGCTAGTGGAAACGACTGCAGAAATCGAATAGCATAATGCATTTTGATATGAAAAGGTATCATAAGAAAACTAGAGTGGAGTACCATCGTAATCAGAGGGAAACTAGATTTTTATCAATGCCTATGGAAGAAAAATGGGGTTAAGGTGGCAACTGTATGTATTGCTTACAGCTATAGCCTCAATGCCACCTTTCTGTGTTGTAGGGGGCATGCTTCGGGAAACAGAAACAATATAATGTCCTTGTAATAAATCAATTGCATCCTTTAGAAAAATGAAAGGAAAATCATCAGCATTTCAGATGAAAAATAAGTAAGACGAAAATTAAATTTCAGTGCCTAATAATTTTACGCCCAGAAATGTTTATGTTAAAAATGTAGGCGTAATTTGCTCATTTTTTTCTGAAAATGTGAAGCACAAATCCTACATACTTAGTGTTCAAAGAAAATTTTGAAAAAGAATCATTAACTTCCTGGAAGCATAATTTGTACACAAAAGAAGAAAGAACATCAATTGGAGAAATCCATCAATACCATGATGTAGAAAGATAAGAAGTCACTAGTACACTGTTAGATAATAAAACTGAATTCTACAATGATAGCTGAGGTACAACTTCAACAATCTGCAAGCCATAAATAACAGAGAGGCAAGTATGTAAACCTGCTTTGTGCCATCACAGAAGTTGTTTAAGTAGTAACGCATGAGAGCATTCCATCCATCTTTCATAATACCTTGCATTGTCCTATGCCCAAATCTGAATGTAAAGAAAACATCAACCTAGAAAAATAAATTTCACATTGTTGCCACATTAAAGTTAATGGTGAATCATAAAAAAGATACAGCAAATCAAATTTTGGTCAAAAAAGGAAATAAAAGTAAAGGGAGATGAAACATGTGAGAAAGGGTTCTGAAATGAACTGATTTATTTTTTATTCTCAAAACAAGTGCAAAACTCAAGCTGATTATTGAGATGTATCATCCACAAATAACTTTAGAACTTGCTTAGCCTGGTCAATTGTTCCAAAAATACAATGCTACTATTGTTGCTGCATTGGAAGTGAAAGAAAGTGACTAAGCATATAGCTAGCCCCACAGCCAGAGTTCCTAATGTGTACGAGATTCATATTCATGTAAGTCTCGGCATTCATTAATCCAAAGGGTGAGAGTTGTGGAACAAAATCGAAGTTCATTTTTAAAAAATATTCAGAATATTTAGTCAGAATCATCAAAATATTTCATGCGATTAATAAAAGCCAAGATACATTGAATGATTGTTAACTTAAGACATTTGTTTATGAGAGTGGTTCCATGGATCAACAAGAAACGGAGCAGAACTAACAGCTTCTCTGCCAATTTACTCGTCATATATGACAAATAAACATCAATGCTTCTCCGAAACACAGTCAAAAATCAAGTCAAGTCATAAAGAATAACATTTAAATAGATATAACTCAATAAAGTATACCTGACAAAATCTCCTTTTAAAGCTGGAGTACCAGAGTACTGAATGCTTATATCATCCCCATGGTCGGCCCACACTGAAAAGTAAATTTCAAGCAAGAGAAATGTGCGAGAAGAATAAGCCATCAATAATATGAGGAAAACATCAGTATCAAATCCCCACAATTGCCAGTGAAGCTAATGAAAATTAGTAAGTCATTAAAAAAATTATTAAAGTTAAAGCAGTACTGACAAATTTTGAAGTTTTCATCAAAATTCGGATGCGTAGCAATGGTTTCTTCAGCGCTAAAAATACCAAGTCTGCGAAGTTGAAACTCAAGCATTTTACGCGCTATCATGCTCTGCAAACAATAAAAAATGATGAAAAAAGATTTTGCTGAAAGCTATTGAACAACAGAATTTTATCCGTAGGTATTAACTGTATTAGATTACGAATGACATCCTCTACAGAAACAAAATAGAAGTTGACGTTCAAGCTAAGCCATTCCACTAGATTATCTGTCAATATTTTATCGATGGACAAATGCATAATTAATGTAATTAGCAGACTGCAAACTGCAGCCTAGTTATAATTTGTCGGTGGTTGTCGTTAAGAGTATAACTGGCACCAGTAATGATTTTCTTTTGACCCATAAAAGAGAACCCACACCAAGTCTCTATTCATTTCAATAGTAGGGGGAGATGATGATCTTCACAGATATTGCACGTGTCACATGCTCTTATTTCCATCCATCAAAGTACAACTTAGTTCCATGGTTGTAACTTGACTTCGTATTCCAAGTTGCACAATATTCCTTACCTTCGCGGGGAGTTCCCCCGACAATTAAATCAGAACTTGTCCCAAGCCCAGCAGGGAGCTCTAAAAAATAACTAATATGAAAATTGTTCCAATTCTATAAATGATGCCTCTCAAACTAGTGGGACTCAACGAATTTGCAACCTCACACATAGAATGTTTATGTTCAGACCCTCACACTATTTTCTCCTGCGTAACATTCTTACGCTTACAAAGAAGGAAAAATATGTATCGTGGTTTCCTCATAAACAATGGATATCAATTGTTCACATTCTTTTTTAGAACAAAAAAGAGCATGCTAAAAACATCTCAGAGAAATTGGGCAGTGCTGATTTTTATTTTCTGGTCTTTGCGGATATTTTTCATCTCTCTTCAAATAAGTGGTAAAAGAAAGCCCTGGAAAAGACAAGTAATTTCCTACCCTGCAGCATTTGTACGAGCTCACATTCAAAAATTAAGTTTCAAGTCAAAAGAAAAACAAATTATACCTGGGTGACATTTGTACGGTCCAAACAGTCAATGCAATTTGTCCTCACAATTCCAACTTGCCCCTCAACTTTCTCCCCCTTTTCATTTAACAAAAGATACCTATCATCCCCAATAATTCCACAAAGAATTTGAGCAACACAACCATATAATCTGATATCAGACAATGACTAAATGCTGAGTGTTGGCAAGTTCCTATTTTTCTTTATATAACCAAGGCAAAACTCAGTAAGTACGTCCAATATTTTAAAAAAGGTTCCATATACTCTACGAAGCAATCCCATATTTCAAAAGAATTAATAAGAACTGTCCATAACATTATTCACCTAATGAATATGGTGATTATGTATTTGATGGAGTTCGTTGAATACGGTGTAAATTGTAGATAAAGCAAATTGTTTTCGTGTTGGAAATGAGAATAAGATATTTAATTTTTGTTAATGAAATCCTTGATTTTATGGAGTGTCAATGTTGGTTTTTCCTATTTTGATGCATTGGTCAATTTATGGGAGACTCCTATATACAGTGCAGTTTATTTCATCCAAAAAACAGAAAACCATTCCTTCCTTCTCAAAATACTTAAATCACAATTTGAGATAAAGTATACAGACAATCTATGGAGCAAAAATTATCTGTTTCTTTGGAATGGAGAAATACCTGTTTTTAATGAGAAAATCCTCACTTTGATCATAAAGAATGGAAAGGCGTTCAAAATGAACATGGCCGCATACTTTATGAAAATCGAAGTGAAGATATCTGCAGAACATTACAAAGTTTTGGAAAAAGTCAGATGGCATTAATGTGATCATTGGATGGTAAATTGACAAGATTGGTCAAGCACATCTACCTTACATCATCACTAGCAACTTTTTGCATTGCATCACCAAACTTTTCACATAAGCGTCCCTCACCTCCATGCTGTTAAAAGTTTAGAAGAAAAGGACAATATACCGAGAATAACAGCACACAAATATATTGCATGGAAGTTATAAATGACATGGACGAGTTTGGTACCTTATTGACAAGATCAACTGCTAGAACATTTCCATATTTCTTCCTTAGATCCAAAAAATGTCGCTCAACTACTCTATGCTACAGATGTTGAGTACCGGAAGAAATTAGCTAAGCAGAAAAAATACATCACTAATATGTATAGTTAAGATTTCAGAACATTAAAATCTGGAGACTACTCACTGCTTCCTCAGGTGTCACAATTTCAAATTTAGGCTTGCATGTCAGATCAACAACTTGATCCCAAAGTAATGGGATTGACCCTCGAACCTACAAGAACAAATTACCCAAAAAAATGATGTAATGCATCAGTAAAGGACAATAAAATTTAGAAAAATGAATGAACTTAAAAAATTGAACAGTTATTATTCATAAACACAAAATGATAAGCACATCATATATGATCACTATATTCAGCTCCTACTAACAGGAGGACCCGATGTACTAGTAAGAGGATTTTATATAAAGTTTTGAATTTTTTTGGTATAATCATGCCCCAGGCTCAGGCCCGCGCAAGCAAGTGCCTTGTATTTGTCTTTACATTAAGAAATTGTTAACTCAAGTTGTTATATGAGTCCATTAAAACTATTTTAAACTCTTATTCTCAACCAATGTGGACAAGGGCATCATAATCACCCCTCATTCAGAACTTGACGTTCTATTGCCGCCTAACAGACCGATCCACCATTGTCGGGAATTTAAAGGAAGGCGGCTTCTACAATTTCAAGATGTGGCTCTCGTGAATGTAGCAATTTGCCCTGCCGGTTTAAGATGCCAGCTCGCATTCACGTTGCACATTGTCCCGAGGGTTCAATAGGCCCATTCACGTGGCAAATTCTCGAGGGTTCAATAGGCCAGTTCTCATTCACGTAGCACTTTGTCCTGCAAGTTCAATAGGTCAGCTCTCATACATGTAGCACTTACCTCTTGGTGTATTTCTGTTGGTGTTCATCTCTAATACCATTCTATCATGCATCAACCCAGGCCAGTGCAGGTGCGGCTACAATGAGTTCATGTAGCAACTACTTTGTTTTCGTATTCGTCCTCACTTTATTAACCCAAGGGGCTAGGAGTCCATTACAACCACTTATAAACCATTTTAAACTCTTATTTTCAACCAACGTGGGACAAAGGCATCATGCGTATGAGGTCAATTAATTCATAAAATTATTTATATAATCAAGGGTAGCAAATGGATGCGCAACCACAAACATCTTCCTTTGGTGATTGAAAAGTGGGTAAGGTCAGATAGAGGTTGTCAAATCATTGAATCACTCAACTTTATGCTTTTGTGACATTTTACATTTCAAAATAGGTCCCTGTTTAGGCAAACACGCATAAAATGAATGTGTGCTTTGTAGGAAGCAAATTGCATTACTTGTAACATAATTAATCATACTAAGAAATTACACCATTACACGCAAGTCATAAGCAACCTACTAGAACCCATGCTCGTTCCAAATAACCAGGGATTAGATCCAATTTTTATGATATCTTTTCGCAATCTAAAAACCAGGTCTGACAATGGTTCGAAAATCGATAGTTCTAGTTCTAGAACAGACGGTTCCGATTTTAATGTAAGGTGGAACAAAAACCAAATGGCTTGGATATGGTTTTTGTTCTGGTTCCTAACGATTTTTATTCCTATTTAGTTACGGTTTGATTTCATTTTGACTGAAACTTACTCATTTGAGTTTTAAAGGTCAAGGAAAAAAATAGGGATATAATTCATAAAGGTAATCAAACTAACTAAACTAATTGTTTGGTCATTATATTATAAAATATCATGAATATTTAATGTTTTGCTAACAATGAATAAAAATAAAGATTGAATTGAATTATATAAACTGAGTATTNACGGTTACAGATATTGTTCCACACAGTTGCAGTTTCGATTTCTTATGTTTACGATTCAGAATCGAACCATAAGTCCTCATTTCCAGTTTCCGTTTTGGAACCGAACAAAAAAAGGTTTTAGTTTCAATTTTTAAGAGATGGATCAGTTTCAGATTATGATTCCGATAAAAACCACAGTTGGGTCTACTAAAGAGTGTATCTTCATCCATATATTTTGTTATTGGGTATAAGTAGGTAGATGGTTGTTGATCGGTTGATCCATATCATCACCCATACATAATGATAATTAAAGTCCATCTAATAAATAAAAATAAGATGAATAACATATGTTTCACTTTCAGGACCGAGAATGGCATTCCGAGGATAACTACCATAATTAATGATTTTGCGAATTTGCAAGATATATGAAGGTGATTTCACATTAGAGGAAAAAACCTTCAGTAGGTAAAATATTAAGCTATCAGAATCATTGACACTTGGGTTCATCATGTGACACTAAATTTTTTATTTCGGATTTGTGCCATCAACTAACATATCTGATCAGAAACAATGCTATATGAGGACTTCGAAATCAAATAGGATATATTCTTTTCATTCCTCGCGAGCCACTTAAGGTCCGACACTCAATACTAATGCCTTCGTTTAAAGGCACTTAGCCAGCCAGTGCTATATTTTATGTAAAACAAGAGTCTTATCCTGGTGATGTATGTACAATCCAGAAATTAATATTGCAATTAATTTTTTTTTAAAAAAAAATCCACATCCGAAGTATGAACAATATAATGTCGAAATGAAGCAAAATAAAATATAGTCAAACATCTCAGCTCTAAAATAGTTAATTTCAGCCTCTAAATTTACTAACATAACAATGACATTTTCAACACCATAAATTCATTAAAGAACTATGAGGAGACCACCTGAATAAATGATGCAGTGTACCCATTCAGTTGCATGATTTGTTCGGTTTCCACAAAGTTTGCAACAAAACCATCAGAATCAGCTCCTCTTCTCCACATGCGGGTGCCTTCGGAGAGAGGCAAAATTGGAACCACGGGAAATATAAGACATCATGTAAACTAAACAAAAGACTGAAGAATGTGTATATGAGACAAATCACACAATATACCACCGAAAAGATTTAATGGAATTTCACATACAACTAACAAAATATCCACAGCACCTTTGTGAAGGTCTAATGGGCAATAAACAATAAAACACATCAAATAAGAGGGGAAGTGGATGGAGGTGGAGGCGCAAGGCTATGAGAAATACAGTTGCCTCGATACCTGTTCTCCTTGTGCATCTTCGTGCAATCAGTGTAACATCAAGGATATCTTTCACAATGGCAGTCTGGAAGTTTTGAAAACCTGATGACCAATTAAGGCTAAACTTCATGAGCAAAGATTGATGATATGGATTATGGACTGTATGGTATGATGAGCCAAATGAAATAAGGTAAAACGAGATGAACTATAAAGGATACTGCCTTGCATAATAGGAAGTAAGTATGGGTCAAGCTGCATAAGGCAATAGCATATCAGTTAGTATAATATCAAAAGGATGTTTCCTGTGAAAGAATATATAACTAATTTAATTCAATTGGAAAGCTGACCTTTTTATCTATAAGCACTTCCAACATATAGCTATTCCAAAGAAATCTAGGATCTGCCTGTAAAAAAATTTTAGTCGCCATGTTGATGTTTGAGACACTAAATGCCACACACGTAGCAACAGTGAAATAAGGCCAATAAAACAAAGATATATGAGGACTAGAAGCTAGTGAGTGTGATCTAGAAGCTAATGAGTGTGATCTACATTTTTTACAGTCAATGGAACACAAGCATATCGTAATGTTGAGAAAACACATACTTGTCTCCAGAGAGGAAGCAACTTCGATTCGTCACCCAAATCATGCAACCGCTGAGAACTGCAGGATAAGTCAAAATTTATAAACTTAAAATAATTGCTAAAAGTATCAACACGTGTTTCAGATATTAATAACAAAAATCTTTAGAGCCCTGTAATCCCATAAATAAAAGGAAAAAACTTTGAAAATAGAAGATTATACCAGATAAATACCTCAGCAAAAACAAATTAAAATATTATGCATGAGAGGAATTAGGCAATACTTAACCAAGTAGCAAACTCGCATGCACAAGAAATAGTCATCTTCTATGTCAAAAAGAAAGAAAGGAAACTGTGTTTACTTTAATCCTATCAACTCCTTCAACTTAAAGTAAAGGCATTATGTAAGAAAAAGTAGTGGGATGAGTATAGTTGTTTGCAACTATCATATTCTTCACAACATAAACGATGGCCTAGGAAACAAACAAAAAGCATCATCAATGATGAATAATATGTTCCCGTTTTCTCTTTCTTACAAATGAATTGTTTAGAAATTACTTTTTCTAGAGAGTTCATTGGCAAAATTTGGCTAAACCGATTCTCTTGCAATTGAGTGGTCAGCTTAGTGGCTGTGATTGAGCGAGAGAGAGAGAGAGAGAGAAGTGATTTGGCCTTAAATCTGAAAAACTTATACAAACTATCCCAGAACTGAAAAATAATACTGTAATACCAAATAAATATTTAACTGCATATAATTCTTGGTATTAGCTTTTTACAAACACCTGCCCAGTTAATGGGTTCCACATTTAGCCATTCAAGTAGGAAGCACACATACCTTTGGGGAAGGTTATAAAATCATGAAAATAAACAGCTAGAATTTCCCTACAAGATTTGATAATTAAATAAAATATTAAGAATCATTCACCATCTGATTGATGGTGGAAACTGTCAAGTTGTTTATCCAAATCTTTAAATCCTATTATATACTATTTAGTCATCTATAATGTTCGGTGCATACTATCTTTTTGTTTTGGTAATTAATGTAATCTAGAATTTGCACCCAATCTTTCACAAATAGACATGCATTATCAGTTGCAATCCTAATCCAAGCCATCTTTTTAACATGCTATGACGATTTTTGCTATGTGCCAATGATGAGGAAATTGCTCACAGGAAATTTGTTGGAAACACATTTATGATGTGATACCTCAATGTTATATTCACATCATAGGAAAAATATAGACCATTAGTCCCCTCAGCAACTTTTAGCAAGTGCGAAAACTCGCTCTCCATCTTTTTCTGGACAAGAAAAGGTTCTCAGTAATGGAAACAACATACTTATGCTTCAAACATGAAATGAAAAACCTTGGTTATTTATAAACCTGTTCTTCCGGAGAATTCTTGAGAGAACTATCACAAGGTAAAACCTTCATTGAATTAATTTTAAAGATAGGGTAACCCAAATAAGATCCAACACATTCACGTTCAGTGATCACGAACAAATATGACCCTGGAAAAGTAAGAGATATTACCACTGAGATTATGGAAACAAATATCTAAACCTTCAAGAAACAAAATGACAAAGTTTGGGAATTTCTATTTTACTATTTACAGAAAAATCTTATCTTTGTGGCTGTCACACGAAAAGTAGAAACAATATCACATGTATTTCTACAGAACTTTTCATTGTGGATTTATTAAAATTCTTTACAGTTCCCATCTAATCCTCAAACTTACTATTCTAAACTAGGATTTTCTTCTTTATAGTAAAACCGAGATGAAGATATTCTAACCTCACAGAAAAAGTTTAGCTTTGGAAAAACAATCTTCAATAATTTAATATGAAAAAATATATCAAACCAACTGGCATTAATGAATACATCATATTTGGTTATTATTTTCAATAGACAATTGTTTCCCTAAGTTCAAATAATATATGGAACAGATTCATGTTGGTTTATTGGCATCAAACAGAAGGTGACACAGGGTCTTGTATGAAGAGGGAAAAGCTTTTAAAAGGGTACTGGATTTAGTAAATAATAATTTTATGGCAGACAAGCAGGAGGCAACGAGGAAGAAACCAGCAGGAAGAATAATGGTCAGCAATAATTTCCCTAAAATCTCCAAGCCATTTCTTACACCTCCCAGCTCTTAATTGAAAAACATGGCATCCTGCTGTAGTCATCAACCCAATAATTAGCCTCCACCTCCATTCCCAATGCTGAAGAAGCACCTTTTTCCCCTTCCGATCTATGTCATTCTCGCTTTGTCCTAGCAGCAATGGTGTCAATGGCTATAATAGTGACTAGAGGAAATTTCCAAATTCCAATGCGTGACTTTCCAGCTCACTCAGATTTATCACATCAATAGAAAGCCCGTAGATGAAATAGATTGCATGAGGATATAAAAATGTCACTTAAAGGGATTGAAACCTCCCAGAATAAAACATCCTTGCAAAAATCTGATGATAGACTCACCTACCAAACAATGGGTATAATTTCTTCATATAATATGAGATTACATCCTTTACACCATCATGTGGGAAAAGAAACTCAACCACCCATCTTGATCCTAAACAAATTCACCCTTCAAGTACCTAACTCAAATTTTCAGCAAACTGATGAACAAAGTGTGATACTAAAAAGGAACAAGGACCTTCATCAATAATAATCTATGCATCATGCCTCATGGCACGATATAGGGGAAACAAACCATTTGAGCATCCATCCAGATGATCCGAGAGGACAAAGGAAACGAGCTCGACGCACAATATCATTCATCGCTTAATAAAGCTTAAAACTTACCAGCCACTAGCTTGAGCATCCCAATCACGCCAAAGATGGTCCGAATTTGAGGAACGCGAAGCGAGCTGCACTGAGGTATTTCATCTACACAACAACCATCGGAAAATAAAATCAGTATGCAACTACAAACAACAAAAGGAAAAAAATGTTGTAGAAAAATCATAGTATTACCGATAAGCTTCATGGAGCCGTCGAAGCAACTGATTGCCAAAAAGGAGGCTGAAGATCCATCAGTAGGCTCGATCACGTATTGATCCGGGAATTCCCACAGCCGCATTCTGTTGTACAGCTTCTGGGCAGGATCAGCCTTCTCCATCATTATCAGTATTAAAAGTGAAAACCCAGTTCAGCACAAATTCAAATCGATTCGATCACCTGCCATAAAACAAATCTTGGAACAATTAAAAACAGAAACCATTAAAAGGAATGAAATTTGAAGATTTCAGAGGAGGCGCTTGCCTAACAGCGAGGGAGCACGTAGAAGGGAATTCGAAGGAATAGAGAAGTATGGAAATTGAATAGAGAACGAGTCAAATGAAGAAATTGGAAATGGCGGTATGAAAACTGAATTAACAGAAACGCCGTACTCGTTGCTATTATTGTTGTTCTTCCATTGCATGCTTTATTTCCTTTCAGTCTAGATATATTATTTTTTATTTTTGATAACATTGACGTGTTTGGTGTAAGCTTTTATTTTTGATAACGTATCTAATACTAGTCTAGCTT
>NC_133310.1:2922227-3034369 GCF_012295235.1 Primulina huaijiensis | reverse complement strand
ACCTAGCTGACAACTAATAATTATTTAGACTTCAATTTCCTGCCACTAGTCATAAAAAATGCAAAACAAGCATGCAAATATCTCTTAATTTTCTAGTTATCTTTATATATTTTCCAAAATATACAAGATTCAATCAGTTATTGAAGTGTAAAAATACAGTTTTTCCATCACTCTTTAATTAGAGTATTTATGAGTAATTGTATTAACAAATCATCCAACCTACACATCTCATGTGAACTAAGCTATATTAAACTTTGTTATATGTTCGGATTGGTGTCGGTTTTTTTTAATACCTGAACGGTATAAAGCACCCAAAAAAAATGCCCGACCACATTTAAATTTCTCGTACTTCACATTCATTTTCCATTCTTAGTCCTGAAAACTTTCAATTTGTTGTTTTAGCCCAATAAATTGGTCCGTATTTCTTTTAATCATTTTTTATCGAAGTGTTGATGTATCATCAAATACGTCAATAATTTTCTATGTCATGATTTCATTTTTCGATGTCACGTGTCATCAGATTTTGACCTAGTTATCATCTATACAAAAATAAGGTAACGATCCCGAGGAATTTAGTACTACTCCAATATGATATCATTAAAATAAAAACGTGTATTGTAATAAGTGATATATAAATACAATGTGTGTCCACACAGATAATCGAAATAAGAATAGTTGCACAATCGTTAAATGTACGACAACATCATCTCAAGCTCAATAGACAAAGCTCAATAGACAAAGCTTGGTCACACCATCATAACAACCACTCCTTCGCTAGTCTAATATGTGCCAATCAGCTCGTTAGAGTTTACATACATAATATGCCTTATCGGCCGACAACATCTTTCAAACTAATCGCAACTCCGTATGATTCAACAATCACATCGTATCCACAAACATATCAAAATGGGTAAATCAATATAATAGAGGTACAATATGAAATTTAGTGTCATGCATTGGTGCTACACATAGACAAAAAATATGCATGTGTAAAACATATTTTATTTTTACATCCAATGTTTATGAAATGTCATGATGAACCACTAAGCACATAAATTTCACGTATCAAACGCCAGAAGTTATTTACCAAATCAAAGCACAGTTGATGTAGATCTGCGGCATGGATTAGACTTCACTATAACATCCACAATAACAAATTATCAACACATAACCAATTTAAACTATTTAAACTCCCTTGAATTTATTTACTCTAATATGGTTTGAATCAAAGAGCCCATGACTAGGTACGCGTGGCTTGATTGTTACACACAAAACTTGGTATAAAGCTGTTGTATTCTAACTCGGACTCAAATCACTTGGGCCTAAGCGAAGTTTGAGTCGGTTAGGCCAAAACATGTTTAATCCATCCAAAACCAACCATTTATATTTGAATCCTAGACAAGGTTACATCCATATGCCATTCACCAAGACACGATACACTCGTTCAAACAACTCATTGGACATGTATATCACTTACTTTACAACCTTTTAGTAAATCTTTACAAATAATTGAATAACAAATATTCGAAAAATGTATTTTAAAAGTTCAGTAACAAACTTCGAGAGAATGAACTTTGGTGCTTTTGTTTATAGTATTTAAAAAAACTTCAATGCTTTTGGAAATTCTTGCTGCTGTTGAAAATACTTTGCCTACTACACTGAACGAATCTTGCCATGTATCGCATTGTGAGATGGGACACAGGATTGTCATATTATGTAGAAGAAATATCGCATTTATTTATATACAGGTTTTACACAAAATTTATATCAGATTCATAAATATATCTAATGGTATATATAACACACAGCAGAATATTTCTCCAGATTTGTTGTATAAATGAGGCAAAACTTGAACCCAACGTAGGCTACGTAGCTGCAATGATACAACACCAACTGTAGCAAAACATTTAAACTTAAATTGATCAAGAAGTGGCCCAAGGAAACTCCGCGGATTCAGCTCTCGAGCCGCATTATCGAAAAGATCCAGAAAGAAAACACAAATAAAAAATTCAAACGCAATGGCATTCATAAGATGAGAAGATCAAGGCAGCTAAGATATGGTACGTTGAGCTTGATAACAAAAAGTCTGTAACAGACAAACGTGCCAAAACATAATAGGAGATAATCTACCTTAATTCAAACAAAGCATTACCAAGAAGAATTCTTTAAAAAAAAGACAGATCTAAAATACAAACATGATTAATGTGTTTGTCCTTTCACCTGAAGCCAAGCATGTAGACGATTTAAAGCTATGTCATGGAGAATACGACCTGTCCCTCTTTGATCTTCTGCCAGCAGGTGAACGCCGAGGAGAGTAATCACGCCCACCTCCATATGGAGAACGTCTCGGAGAGTAATCACGTCCACCTCTATAAGGAGAACGCCTAGACGACCTTTGGTATCCATAATCATCACGGCTCGAACCTCCACGATATGTACCACGGTCACCTCGATAACCTTAACGAAAATTATGAGAAAGTTTTCACCGTATCCAAAGACAAAGTTACACTAAATAACTCACCACCATCACCCCGAGTGCTTTTGAGTCCAAGGTAATGACCAGGGGTGGGAGTCCTTCCACGTTTCCTCCGGGACTGCATGGAAATAAATGGCCTCACTTCATGTAATCTAGCGAAGCAGTATCTATAACTAAATAAGTTGAAATACAAACATCGCATATCTCACAGAATGGGAAAGGGCAGAGAAATAAACCTCAAAAACATGAACGTAGATAAAAAAGAAAAATCATATCTAAGTTTTCCTGACTTGTTCAAATCTAGGAAAAGAAACATTGCAGAAAGATATACTAAGAAACTGATCATTTCTCTCATTTGCCTAAATCAGAATCCAATAAAAAGAAAAAAATGCCAGGTATGAAATACCATAAATGCTCGATTACAATGTTGATAAAGACCGTTGTTTATTTGAGAGTATTTGCTGAGGTTGTAAAGTTGTTGGACAATATAGTTGATATTTAGTTGATCAGATGCAAGTGAAAAGCTGTTTTAGCTTGTTCCAATGACTCATCATCTTTGATTTCTGCCAACATAGCTAGCGCAATGTCTTCTGAATATAACCAGAAAACCTTCAAGTCAAACAGACTATCATAGAATTAAATAGTCCAGGCAACCGTTTCTTAACAGACAGACAGCTTACCCTCTCCACAGTTATGTACCGGCCTTCAAGAACTGATTGATCTAGGTATTTGATACAGCGGGTGGCATCATCAACAGAATCCATTGTGATAAAAGCAAAACCACGGGAAACACGGGAACGCGGTTCCACAACCAAAAATACTGATTTCACCTATAATAAAATAAGGGAAAACAACAAATATTAACATGATAAAAGAAATCTAAGCTAAATCAAGAAAACAATGATATGACACTATGATTGGCAATCATTTCAATGCAGACACTTCAAGGGCTAAAATAGAAAATTATGCTTGTACGTCCGAAGGAGATTAACTTAATTCAAATCTAAAATTAAGTTTCTTTGTTATGTGACACTATGTAAACATGTTCAGAATATATCATTCATTTTTATCAAGAAAATTGCAAGTTTCTCTTGAATTCTTATTGAACTTATCAAGATTCATTCTTATCGGTCATCTTGTGGTGTTGAATTTGGACTCATTATCCTCAAATCTTCAAATGAATGGTACCCAAGAAATCAAAAACCTTAGTGAAATTCAGTTTGTGGTTGTTGTATAATCATTCGGTTGATTTTCCAACTTAAACCAAGATCTATCTTTTGGGATCATGGTTTTGTATTGTGGAGTTTCTGCAATTGAAGACGTCCTAAGAAAGTATTTGGATATTGATACAGGTCATTTATTATGACTCTCGTCAAATACACTTGATCGAAACAATAAACTACTCATGACCAGTTTTTTACAGAAGCACTTAGCCTAAAAGAATCTTTCATTAAGCAAAATATTTTTACGTGTTTTTACATAAAGCAGAAGCTGTTTTCTATTTGGAGGCCTCTTGCTTGTTTAAGTGCTTTTTTTAAAAAAAAATTGCCTATCCAACTGTCCTTTTCAGCAAAAAAGCTTTTTTGACAAAAGTTAGAAAAGTGTTATCACTCCAAAAGCTTCTGTATCCAAACACAAACTTAAAGCTTGAACAGCTCAACTCTAAGTGATTAAAATATCTTATAAGGTGTTCGCAAATATTTGTTAAATTATTTTGAAAATATGATGTTTAAAAGACGTAAGATCATGCCAGATTATTTCTTTTAAAATCATGAAAGTTTTATTTAAAATAACCTTAATATTTACCTTACATATTCCAAACTATCCTGCAATCCTTTCAGTCTCACTTTTTTTCCTTCCTCCAATTCACTTGATTTGTTCCTCTTCTCTCTTCAATTTTTTCTCTCCAAATCATTTACCCAAATATTTAAGAGCTTAATTTTAGAAATAAATTTAAGATTATTATAAGTTACTATAAAATCTAAGTTCCAAATGCTTATATGATGCTTAAAATAAACTCAGCTACATGGGCTCTTAACAACTTTTCGAGCAAAAAAACAAACCTCAACTCCTCAAGTGCTTCACTCAATTGCATCATTAAGACATTCTAATGATAAAGTTCCACACAAACTCAAAACATGCCATACTCAATTGTTAGTTTCAATTTTTCATAAAATTGAAAAATTAAAATAGAAGTAGCAATTCACCTTTCCTTCTTTTGAGAAATGATCCTCAAGGTCTCGCTCAGTGACTCTCGTAGAAAGTCCCGTAACATAGAGTGTGTCTCCTTTGTTAACAGCTTCAGACCTGCAGGTCAGATCGAGAACAATGTCAACAATGATCGATACATCAAATGACAATCTACAACATGAGAAAACTGCAAAACTGAACACAACACATATTGCAACTTGCCTGCCACGATCTCTAGACCCAGACCTGGACCTAGACTTGGGCCTTGGCCTCGACCATGATCTAGATCTAGATTGAGATCGAGAATTAGACCTTGATCTTGACCTCGATTTCATATTTTTTTCTTCCCATGGAGGAGAGTGGGCATAGCTAAAGCAATTATGAGGTAGAACAGAAGGTCAAACACTTAGTACGAACATAAGTAGCAGTAAATACGACTGAAGACGGTTAAACTCCATCTTTTTGTACCATAATGAACCACATCAAGAAGTATCTTTCAATGAAAAGCAAGACCATCCATGGCTACCAGATCGAATCTAAATAGTGACACTTATACAAGGCTTATTAGCAATCACATTGGCTGTTGAAAAAACTATAGTTGCACAGAAGCTAAACTGGATATGACAGTGAAAACTAGATTCAAAAAATAAAAAATGCTTAGTAACAGCTCAGAGTATTGCCACGTTTTACCAACAGCAGACTGTAATATGTAAGTCCGCTTTCCTATATGATAGTTTCTTCCAAAGAACTGTGAGATGCAAATGGTTGGTGCATTACTTTACATAAATAAGAATTGAAACCAGCCATGGTTCATCTACTCAATTTTCGCACTTCTGAAGTAGGAGGGCAAGAAAAATAAAACATACATCAATTATATCACAAAAGTAACCGGTCTGTCTCTTTTCCATAACAAAAATAAGTGGATCACGTCCCCGTTTTTTCTAAACAACGGGAAAATCCAATTTAATATGCTAATACACAAACCGATGCAGTATCCAGGTGAACTCCCAAATTTTCTTCTCTCCATACATAAAAGCCTGAATTTATTTCATTCCGCTGATATAAGACAGATCACATTAAAATTTTCAGCCACTAAAATCTAAATATTCTCACCCTGAGAAACACCCACTGCACATAATACCAGGCCTTCTAGGAACCATAAGGCTAGCTCATTCGGTGGCGGATATGGCACCCACCCCAAAAATAAGAAAATTCCCGAATTTCACATGTTATTTTTCCATAAATAGGAGTTTTGTCTGCAAAACACATTGCCCCACAGACGAAAACAGCAGACGACAAACATCACAATGCCAATTTAACTACTATTTTTCACACAATCGGAAAACATAAATATAAAGCCCCCTTCAACTGAAAGAATCTGGTCAGAAAATCCTAAAGTAAATCAAAACAATCAAAAAGCGATGTCAAGGAAGCAATTAAAAAAAAATTACCGTGCACGAGGAGAATCAGCCTACAGAATGAAAAACAATCTGTTAAATACTTATTGAACAGCACAAAACAATCGATATTTAGCTGAATTTCATGCAAAACAACATAAGAGACGGAGATCTTGCCATGGTGGGAGCGGGTAAAACCCTAAATCGCGAGTGCTCCAAGGGCTTCAAGCGGTTAATTCAACTTTCTTCGCAAAGAAATGAAACCCGGTTCGAATGTGAAATGGAATTAGGTTATATTTATACGTAAGTGCAATGGAATTAGAAAAAAATTAATAATAATACTGACTAACAAAAAATCCAACGCTCGATATCAATAAAAACTTCTCCCAAAAAAATTATTTATTAACTCCTCATTTTGAAATCTTAAGCACACTAATTTCTATTTATACATATTTTAAATATGTTTAATCAATATTTAAAAACATCGAGAATTTTGCTCGTTTTTTCAATGAGAATTTTTAACAATCTCGAAATTTAAGATATTGATAATTTATTTATTAATTTAGAAATATGAGTGATCAAGTGTAAAAATATAATGAATAGTTATTTAACATGTACATGGTTTTTGGAAAATTATTTGAAAAATAAATATAATAAGAAGATCATTTGAAAAAATTTGAGAAATGTGTCAATGTCCAAAAACTATATTTATACTATCTATAATGGCCGAGCACCAACTTTTCTTCCAATTTTGGTTGAGAACTATAATGGATGGTAATTACTATGTTTGCTATATTTTATTAAGCAAAATTGCTGGAGTTATCAGTCATTTTACCTCCAAATTTGTTATACTGTTTATGGCTTTAGTTTCATTCTTTCATTTTGGCATAAATTATTCGTTATAAATTGAAGAAATCTCAGGAGAAGGGCAACTTAATCCCAACATCATATTACTAAGTATTATATCTCAATTTTCTCAACCATTCAAAAATTACACTTATATAAGAAGCATACATAATATGTATTATATCTCAATTTTTTTTCGCAACCGCTAATGTCCACTCGTCACTTAGTATGAGAATTTGCGTTGTCAGGATACAATGAGATAAACTTGTGTATATACTAACAATTATATCTTTTGGCATATTGGTAACTATTTGATCCGGACAATTGATTAGAACAAGGTCGTAGCTTCGAGTCGTCCCATATCAATCGGACATTTGGTTAGAACAAGGTCCTAGCTTCGAGTCGTCCCAGAATCAATTTCTCTAGGGATGTCGAAGAGTTAATGTCGCGCTCATCAATGATTTTGTGAGCTCGTATGCAGGCGTGGTTTGCATCGCCTAAGGCTTAACATCTCGGCACACCGACACTCACGTAGTGTAGCCTCTCATGTCCACTCGTCCTGGGTATGGGCTTTGCGTTGCCACGATGTAAGGAAATAAAGTTGTGTATCCGCTAACAGATATAACTTTTAACATGTGGTAAATGTTTGATCTTAAAAATTGGTATTAGAACGAGGTCATAAGTTCGAGTCACCCCAAAAGAAATTTATAGGGAGGGTGTTGGAGTGTCCATGGTCGCACCCATCAATTATTATGTCCGCTCGTACGCGGTGTGGTCTGCACTGCCTAGGGCTTAAAATCTCGACCCAATGGCACCCACGTATTACAGTCTCTTATGTCTACTCATCGCTTAGTATGAGCTTTGTACTGCCACAATATAATAAAAGAATGTTGTAAATCTGCTAACAACTATAATATTTTTTCTAGTAGTAAGCAATTGATCATAACATGATGTTAAATATCAATGTCAATAAATTAAATCATGGTAGAAAAAACAACTTTATTTTTATCAAATACTTGACGTAAAATCACAGTATTTTCCTTCTATAATATCATATAGCAATAATAATTTTTTATTTTTCAAAGCTAAACGAAAATAATTTAATATTTATAATACACTATTAAAATTTTAAAAAATGAAAAGTAAATTTTTTGGTCAACTAACTTATCTTATTTTGAGTTTAATCTATAAGTTATAAAACTTTAACCTTGGTGCACTAACTTTGGATTTTCAAATGTTGTTCCAGTTGCAGACATGAAACAGACACGACAGTTTTCGATGTTATGTCAACATTTTTAACATCATGTTTGAACTCCAATAAAATAGACTAAAAGCCAAAAAAATAAAATTTACGGTATCAAAACAAAACTTTTAATATGTAGTGGACAAAAACTCGAAATGAAATTCCACAACATAATATTAGATTTTATTTATTATTACTACAACCTAATCTTATTTGTCACAAACCTAATTTTATTTTATTTATTGTTAGTGTAAAATTATTTTGTTTAAAAATTATTTTGTCACTCGTCCTTCTCATAGCCTCATCTTATTTTATTTATTATCAGTACAACTCTCACTCTCCCCACACCCCCTTCACACGATCATCTTATTGTGTTCTCAAGACTTTAAAAATTTTTCGTAATGACCTCTTCCGCATAGTTTGACCAATTCAAGATGAAAAATGGGGAGTTGATGGTTCAGTTTTTCCCTAGAGTTGACTTATGTTTGGTTTGTTGGAGATTTAATAATATTAAATCTCTAAATCATGTGATTAAATCTATATATCACAACTCGTCAGGAATTCATGTCGAATTATCAGAAAAATATAAATAACAGAAAACACGTACCAGAATCCATTGATTGATCTAGCGTCAGAGTTATGGATCTTCCAAGACAACAGATAATCGACCCACTTATTCTTGTCTTTGATGGGAGAAGGAGAGAGATATAGAATACAGACGCCGTATGTATTCTGTGTTGTCTTCTCTGTGCCTTGGGGACCATAACCTTATATAACCTTAGAGTCTTCGACTTATCATAGAAGACCTAATTGGGCTGGGTTTCTACACATAAGGTGGACCATATCAATTTATTTAATATTTTGGAAACTCATAATTAATTAGATCACTTTATTGGGTCCTTTATTAGATAACGTGTCCATATACAATTAATTAAATTATGTGAGCCCACAAAATAATTCCAACAATCTCCCATTTGGGCCACATAATTTATCTGGATATTGTACATGCAAAAAAACTGGATTGAGCTCTTGTTATCTAAACCAAAATATTCCTTAACAATCTGGTCTATCAATTATGCCAATATAGAACCAAAGCAGTCATCGCTACATTTAAAATCACTAGATCCATCAATGATCACAATATTAACATAATCAATAACATAGATCAAGTATGGATGTGTAGCATGGAAATACATAAATGTGATCCAATAATAAAACCTGTATTTCCAACTGGTCCTCCTAATGACTCGAAGAGTCCAATAACAGACTTTCAACCAAATGCTAAACCGTAATGAAAGTCATCACTTTATTTCAGAGTAATTCAAATAAACTTTAGTGTGTACAGAAACTTAAATCATGTCAAATGAGTAAACGCTTAAACCGAATACAAACTACCACTGTACAGACATATTAACTATATGGACAACACCAATGTGTGTCACATGCCCAATGTTTGGTTTACTCTTTTTTTGCCTCAATGTTTTTGTATGTTGCTTGTGCCCTTCTTGTATTGATGTATGATGTCAATTTGTTCAAGCTGCTACATTTTTTCCCAACATCTTTGAGTGAGAAGATAATGAAATATTGTTATGTATTGACCTATCAACGATACTTCATTGTTTTATATTAGGACAGACCACCGATCCAGCTGTACGTTGGCCCTTAAAGCCTCTTAGGTGACATATAACTATGGTTGTTGAGGAGCAAGAAATCGGGCATTCATATTTGTTGTTCGCATTGCGGTTCTTGCGACTGAATTTGCATTCTCAATGATGACATAAATTTTCCACAAATGGCCAGGGGTAGACGTACTTTATGGGCAAGAGTCGAAGATTTCAAAGTTATATCATCTTAATGTCAATGAATCCTGCAATCTATGCAATTTCTCTATAGACTCGTCTGGACATGTCTTGTTCTTTTGTGCTGCGATTAAACATCTGTGGAAGAACACACCTTTTGCCAAAGTGTTAAGAGGAAACTCCCATACTGACACATTGGAGCTTTGTCTGTGGTTGAAAGACCAATTTTCAAAGACGGAATTTGAGGAGGTTGCAATTCACACATGAGCGGTATGGAAAGAAAAGCAGAAATACCTTCATGGTGATAAGAAGAAACCGTTAGCCGATAATGTTTCCTGGAGTTATGCAATCTTATCTGATTTCAAAGAAGGCCGGACCAAATAGAAAATTGAAGATGCGTCAAAAAAGAGTATACCAGAGAGGATATGGAATCCGCCAAGATTAAGCACATTAAAACTCAATGTAGATGCGGCCGTGGATGAGGATAGACATCATTTTAGCATTGGTGGCGCACTCCGAGACAAACAAGGCCGACTGTTATTGGTTTTTGGGAGGCAGATTAACCAACCCATTTCAGTGGTTCATGGAGAACTTCTGGCTATTCGAGAAGGTATTATTCTCCTGCATGACAAAAGCTTTACTGATGTTCAAGTTGCAACCGATTCTTTATTGACAGTGCAAGCAGTCACTACCACTCGAGATGATATTGGTTATACGGGCCTCTGCGCAGCAGATATTAGAGAGCGTATGAGTGAATCTGGGATATCTAAGCTTATTCATGTTCGTCGTACGACAAATATTGTAGCCCATAGCATTGCCCGTTTTGCTTTTGATTCCCTTTCACCATTTGTTTGGTTGAATGATGATTTTCCTTCTTGGTTGGTTAAGCTTGTAATGGATGATTTAAATCAATAAAATTACATGTTTTTTTCAAAAAAAAAAGTACACATTCTAATTCCTTATTAATAATGAAAAAAGTTATGTATATTGCTCAATAAAAAAAAGTATTGGAAAATGTATAATGACATTGTGAGTAAATAAAATCAACTCTATGTTGAATAAATATATGCTTTTTTTCCCTCAAAATAAGCCTGTTACTGTAAAATATTTCAAATTAAACTATATATATTATAAAATTTTGACTCAAAATTTTACGATATTTGTTTTTATGGTTACATATATTTAAAATGTATTCTTATTTTAAATTGATTGATATAATCAAATTAGATATATTATATACCTCTCGTAATTTATAAACGTGAGTAAATTGAGGTAATATTTTATAATAAGTCACTACAAGAACGACGTTCACGATAAATGGAATATCATATCTAGATATCATATTTTTCAATATATTTTTTTAAATTTCTAATATTATTTAAGAAATTTTTGCTAAAGAAAAACTTCATATCAATATAAACATGTCACAATTTTTTTTATGTTTATATTATATGCATAATTCGAAACAAATTCTGCCGACTAGATTTAAAATCTCTAGCTCCACACCTACAAATGATGCCATCAATTTTCGAGTACGAGCTCGAGAAACTCAATATTTTTATGAGTCGAGTCCGAGTTTAAAATTTAAAACTCGATCGAGTTCGAACCTATAAAATTTAAATTGAGTCGAGCTCGACTGGTATGATACTCGAGCTCGACT
Organism: Primulina huaijiensis; assembly: GCF_012295235.1. NCBI lineage: Eukaryota > Viridiplantae > Streptophyta > Magnoliopsida > Lamiales > Gesneriaceae > Primulina > Primulina huaijiensis. Next base: position 3,022,758 of record NC_133310.1, on the reverse strand, counting down.
CTCATGTGCAACCCTAATTGTGACTGTCGAGTCAAATATCTCAATTTTAATTATTATTCAATTTACGTGATCTTATTTTCCAAAGAAAAAAATTAACATACACCACACCCTTGACCCTTTTACCAAAAACCTCCATGTACAAGTATTGGCACATTTCTAGTAGATTTTGTTTTACATAATTATTCTTTTTAAAATAAAATTAAAATTTTCTGATTTGTAATAAGTTTTTAGTCGTAAAACAAAAAATATTTCCAAATATTTTATATAAATAAGGATTTTATTTTATATAATTATTAATACTTTTAACACACTTCACAAAATTTTCTTCACTTCTCATTACCAATTTTAAATATTTTATGAATAAATTTTTAATATTTTATATTATATTATAAAACTTGAGATCATTGGAGTAATCATTTTAATATGAGCTAATCATACAATTTTTTTTTCGAATTTTAGCCAACATTCTATATAAACGAAAATTTTGTTTTATGTATTTATTAGTACTTTTAACACATCTCACCAATTTATTTTCACGTCTCTCATCCAATTCCTACCTATAAATAACCTTTTTTTATATGTATTATATTCACGACAATAATTATCTCACGCCCAATTATTACAAGGTAAAAGAGTACAACGGCTCTTTTCCCAAGAAGCAAATTTCCTGGCCCATGCCGCGTTACCACCTTATATTTGACCGTTGAAATTACCTTCCCCAAAATAACCTTTCCCCAAAATAAAACCCACTTCTTTTTCGCACTGCACAGGCTTCTTTTCCTCTCTTCGGCGACATAATGGCGGTGGGAATCGGCTGCGGCGGCGGCTGGAGGCAGGCAAAGAGATTGGCTCTCTTGTTGATACGCCCTGCTTTCAAATCATCCAACTGGTACTAAATTTTTCTCTTTTTTCCTTCGGAAGTTTTTGTTTATTTCAATTAATTATTCATGCGAAGCCAAAAACTGTAGCAAAACAACGGCGAAAATGGCGGTGGCAAGGATAAAGCTGCTAAGAAACAAGAGGGATGTGGTAATAAGGCAGATGAGACATGACATTGCTATGCTTCTCGAGTCTCGTCAAGATGCCACTGCCCGTATTCGAGTAAAATATCATTTATCTGCCTTTCCCTCATATTTTTTTCGTGGTTTCTTTTTTTTTTTTTGAGACTGAGTTTTATGGACTGAGTTTTAGGTGGGACGAATCTTGCATTCTTTAAAATATTACAAATAAAAGTTGTGAAGGGCTGTAGCACTGCTCTTTACTGGGTTGACCAAAATTTTCCGATTTCTGCGATCGAGTTTATGGAAATTGAAAAAAATTATAATTTCAATTAGTGCTTATTGCCAAAGAACTGGGAATTGACGCTTAAGAATGAGAATTGTAACTTTTAGAATTTGAATCCCATAGAATTTTTGGTCAGTTGCTATTTTAGAAGCTCGATTATGTGAAGGCAAGCTATGTGAATTTCATATCCTGTTTCTATGTAATTGTTGGTGTTCCAACTTGCGGATGGGACAATAATCATGTTTGGTTTCTCAACTATCTGGTCTTGAAACCAAATAGGGTCTGCCTTAGATGAATGGGACTAGAGAAATATTTTGATTCTTCTAAAAAAATATTGTCAAGATAATATATAATAAGTGTAAAAGGAACGAAACCTGAGAAAATTGTTAGCAAGAAAAAGTCTATAAATTTGGTATGTTTCGCTAAGCAGTGAGACAAGGGCTAGGACCAGAAAAATCTGCAGAATTTTATGAAAAATGTCTTAATTTTTATGTCTTCTCATTTTCTGTTTCAAATCTGAAAATTATGGGTTGTGTCTTGGTGCATATATTTTCAGATTTGAAACCGTAAAAATAATTTGAAATCGTTTTTACGGTTAGCCTCATATCATGATTTCTACATTTGAGGCTTTCAAGAAATTGAAATTTCACTCGATTTTCATGACAACTTCAAATTAGCTCATTTCTGTATCGTAAGATGGACATTTACTTGTAATTAACCTCCATGATTCATCATTTGAATTTAACTAGCCCGTTCACATAGATAATTTTCAGCATTTGTGTGATCTTTAATAATTCAAGTATTAGTTAGTCATGAGAACATAACTTTTTGTGTATTTTAGGGTCAAACTAATTTTCTCGTGGGTTCACCCTTTGTATTATCGATGACTTAATTCAATTTTGGGTTTAGCCTGCTGAATTGTAGTTCGTGCCTAGCAACACACTTCGTTACTTCTTGATAGAAACATGCTTATTAAGAACCTTCGTGCACTATTAGCATGCAATTCAATTATTTCATCTCGTGTGTGCTGATCGGATGAACTTAGTAACTACTTGAAGTTTCTAAAGTGTCTTAATCTGTCTATACGTGATTGGAGAAACTCTTTTGTCTAAATCATACATTAATGTGCTAAAATATCCTAGGATTATTAATTTGGTAGAAAACACAGGATATTCCATGTGCATATATGCGAATTGCGAGTCCATAACCATAATGCACAAACTTCTATCTAGATTACTTTTAACCTATATGAGGATTAATGGTGCTACTCGGCCAGTGAGAGTCATTTAGAGAATTTGGGTGAGGGTGGTTAAGGAAATTCATTACATGAGCATTTATTCATATGCACAGATGTCCCTACACTTGTGCTGATGAAATGCAACGACGACACAACAATAATATTAATCCTTCTCGTTAGACGATGCATTTACTAGGCACACAGGTAGGTAGAGCATGTCAAAATAATAATATTTGAAATAAGAAATGTTCAAATTAAGTAACGAAATCATTGAACAGTTTGAAATTTGAACGTAGCATCTCTAAGACTTTAATTCAGTTAATCAACTTTGTTTGGTCACCAAAAGATTATTTTCAGCAGTATTCTTAGGTTAAGTTGTCTGAAAATTTTTGTTTTAGAAACTTCTCGCTGCTTTTGAATTGCAAACCGATGTATCTTAATAAATCAACATTTTGCTGATGTTCCCAAAGCCAAAATTGGTTAGTACATCAAAGTGATACTGAAGCTACACCTCCTCCACCAGTCAAGAAAGCCAGGACTACCAAAACCGAACAATCTCAACTCCAAACAAACTTGCACCATTGCATGCTTAGAAGAAGAAGAGGCAGGATATCAAAGCTCAGCAAACTTGCACCATTGCATGCTAAGAAGGAAAAGAGGCAGAAGATCAAAGCTCAGAGAACTGATCGATCATTGCCCAAAACTGATGTCAATACAGCCACTGCCGAGACAACTGACAAGGAAGATTTTACTGATGTTCCCAAAGCCAAAATTGGTCAGTCTTAAGGCTTTCAAGCCCAAGCCTAAGAGGAAGTTGATCATACATAAAAGTGATACTGAAGCTACACCACCCTTCACCAGTCAAAAAAGTCAGGACCACCAAAACCGAACCAATCTCAACGCCAAGCAAACTTGCACCATTGCATGCTGAGAAGGAGAAGAGGTGGGAGATCAAAGCTCAGCAAAATTGCACCATTGCATGCTGAGAAAGAAAAGAGGCAGAAGATCAAAGTTCAGAGAACAGATCCATCATTGCCCAAACCTGATGTCAGTCAATACAACTACTGCCGAGACAACTAACAAGGGAGATTTTGATGATGTTCCCAAAGCCAAAATTGGTCAGCCTTAAGGCTTTCAATCCCAAGAGCTCAAAGAACTGATCCATCATTGCCCAGAACTGATGTCAAAACAACTACTGCCGAGACAACTGACAAGGGAGATTTTGCTGATGTTCCCAAAGCCAAAATTGGTCCGTCTTAAGGCTTTCAAGCCCAAGCCTAAGAGGAAGTTGATCATACATCAAAGTGATACCGAAGCTACACTTTCTCAACCAGTCAAGAAAGCCAGGACCACCAAAACCGAACCAATCTTAACGCCAAACAAACTTGCATGCATGCTTAGAAGGAGAAGAGGTAGGAGATCAAAGCTCAGCAAACTTGCACCATTGCGTGCTAAGAAGGAAAAGCTAAGTAAACTTGCACCATTGCATGCTAAGAAGGAAAAGCTCAGGAAACTCCATCAGTTTATCCATCATTGCCCAAAACTGATGTCAGTACCGCTACTGCCGAGACAACTGACAAAGGGAAGTTGATCATACATCAAAGTGATACTGAAGCTACACCTCTTCCACTTGTCAAGAAAGCCAGGACCACCAAAACCGAACCAATCTCAACGCCAAGCAAACTTGCACCATTGCATGCTGAGAAGGAGAAGAGGCATGAGATCAAAGCTCAGCAAACTTGCTCCATTGCATGCTGAGAAGGTAAAGAGGCAGAAGATCAAAGCTCAGATAACTAATCCATCACTGCCCAAAACTGATATCAATACAGCTACTGCCGAGACAACTGACAAGGAAGACTTTGTTGATGTTCCCAAAGCCAAAATTGGCTTTAAAGCCCAAGCCTGAGAGGAAGTTGATCATACATCAAAGTGATACTGATGTCAATACTGTTACTGCCGCGACAACTGACAAGAGAGATTGTGTTGATGTTACCAAAGCCAAAATTGGTCAGTCTTAAGGCTTTCAAGCCCAAGCGTTAGAGGAAGTTGATCATACATCAAAGTGATACTGAAGCTACACCTCCTCCATCAGTCAAGAAAGCCAGGACCACCAAAACCAAACCAATCTCAACGCCAAGCTAACTTGCACCTTTGCATGCTGAGAAGGAAAAAAGGCAGGAGATCAAAGCTTAGAAAACTGATCTATCATTGCGCAAAACTGACGTCAATATAGCTACTGCCGAGACAACTGGCAAGGGAGATTTTGCTGATGTTCGCAAAGCCAGAATTGGTCAGTCTGGAGGCTTTCATGCCCAAGCCTAAGAGGAAGGTGATCATACATCAAAGTGAAACTGAAGCTACACCTCCTCCACCAGTCAAGAAAGCCAGGACCACCAAAACCGAACCAATCTCAACGCCAAGCAAACTTGCACCATTGCATGCTGAGAAGTAGAAGAGGCAGGAGATCAAAGCTCAGCAAACTTGCACCATTGCATGCTGAGAAGGAAAAGAGGCAGAAGATCAAAGCTCAGAGAACGGATCCATCATTGCCCAAAACTGATTATGTCAATACAACTACTGCCGACAAAACTGACAAGGGAGATTTTGCTGATGTTTGCAAAGCCAGAATTGGTCAGTCTGGAGGCTTTCAAGCCCAAGCCTAAGAGGAAGTTGATCATACATCAAAGTGAAACTGAAGCTACACCTCTTCCACCAATCAAGAAAGCCAGGACCACCAAAACCGAACCAATCTCAACGCCAAACAAACTTGCACCATTGCATGCTTAGAAGGAGAAGAGTCAGGAGATCAAAGCTTAGCAAACTTGCACCATTGCGTGCTGAGAAGGAAAAGTGGCAGGAGATCAAAGCTCAGAAAACTGATCCATCATTGCCCTAAACTTATGTTAGTACAGCTACTGCCGAGACAACTGACAAGGGAGACTTTACTGATGTTCTCAAAGCCAAAATTGGTCAGTCTTAAGGCTTTAAAGCCCAAGCCTAAGAGAAAGTTAATCATACATCAAAGTGATACTGAAACTACACCTCTTCCAGCAGTCAAGAAAGCCAGGACCACCAAAACCAAACCAATCTCAACGCCAAGCAAACTTGCACCATTGCATGCTGAGTAGGAGAATAGGCAGGAAATCAAAGCCCAGCTAACTCGCACCATTGTATGCTGAGAAAGAAAAAAGGCAGGAGATCAATGCTCAGGAAAACTGATTTATCACTGCCCAAAACTGATGTCAATACAGCTACTGCCGAGACAATTAACAAGGGAGATTTTGCTGATGTTCCCAAAGCCAAAATTGGTCAGTCTTTAGGCTTTCAAGCCCAAGCGTAAGTCGAAGTTGATATACATCAAAGTGATACTGAAGCTACACCTCGTCCACCAGTCAAGAAAGCCAGGACCACCAAAACCGAACCAATCTCAACACCAAACAAACTTGCACCATTGCATGCTGAGAAAGAGAAGAGGCAGGAGATCAAAGCTCAGCATGCAAACTTGCACCATTGCATGCTGAGAAGGAAAAGAGACAGAAGATCAAAGCTCAGAGAACTGATCCATCATTGCCCAACACTGATGTCAATACAGCTACTGCCGAGACAACTGACAACGGGGACTTTGCTAATGTTCCCAAATCCAAAATTGGTCAGTCTTAAGGCTTTAAAGCCCAAGCCTGAGAGGAAGTTGATCATAAATCATAGTGCTACTGAAGCTACACCTCCTCCACCAGTCAAGAAAGCCAGGACCTCCAAAACCAAACCAATCTCAACGCCAAGCAAACTTGCACCATTGCATGCTGAGAAGGAGAATAAGGAGGAGATCAAAGCCCAGCGAACTTGTACCATTGATGTTTCCAAAGCCAAAATTGGTCAGTATTAAGGCTTTCAATCCCAAGCCTCAGAGGAAATTGATCATACATCAAAGTGATACTGAAGCTACACCTCCTCTCTCAGTCTAGAAAGCCACGACCACCACAACCAAAGCAATCTCAACGCCAAGCACACCTCTTCCATCAAGTCAAGAAAGCCAGGACCACCACAATCAAAGTGATACTGAAGCTACACCTCCTCCAGGAGTCAAGAAAGCCAGACCACCAAAACCAAACCAATCTCAACTCCAAGCGAACTTGCGCCATTGCATGCTGACCAGGAAAAGAGACAGGACATCAAAGCTCAGCAAACTTGCAACATAGCATGCATAGAAGGAAAAGAGGCAGAAGATCAAAGCTCACAGAACTGATCCATCATTGCCCAAAACTGATGTCAATACAGCTACTGCCGAGACAACTGACAAAGGGAGATTTTGCTGATGTTCCCAAAGCCAAAATTGGTCAGTCTTAAGGCTTTCAAGCCCAAGCGTAAGAGAAAATTGATCATACATCAAAGTGATAATGAAGCTGCACCTCCTCCACCAGTCAAGAAAGCCAGGGCCACCAAAACCGAACCAATCTCAACGCCAAGCAAACTTGCACCATTGCATGCTGAGAAGGAGAAGAGTCAGGAAATCAGAGCTCAGCAAACTTGCACCATTGCATACTGAGATGGAAAAGAGGCAGAAGATCAAAGCTCAGAGAACTGATCCATTGTTGCCCAAAACTGAAGTCAATGCAGCTACTGCCGAGACAACTGACAAGGGAGATTTTGCTGATGTTCCCAAAGCCAAAATTGGTCAGTCTTATGGCTTTAAAGCCCAAGCGTAATAGGAAGTTGATCATACATCAAAGTGTTGCTGTGGCTACACCTCATCCATCATTGCCCAAAACTGATGTCAATACAGCTACTGCCGAGACAATTGACAAAGGAGACTTTGCTGATGTTCCCAAAGCCAAAATTGGTCAGTCTTAAGGCGTTAAAGGCCAAGCCTTAGAGGAAGTTGATCATACATCAAAGTGATACTGAAGCTACACCTTCTCCACCAGTCAAGAAAGCCAGGACCACCAAAACCAAACCAATCTCAACGCCAAGCAAACTTGCACCATTGCATGCTGAGAAGGAGAATATGGAGGAGATCAAAGCCCAGCGAACTTGCACCATTGATGCAAGACCATTGCATGCTGAGAAGGAGAATATGGAGGAGATCAATGCCCACCGAACTTGCACCATTGATGTTCCCAAAGCCAAAATTGGTAAGTATTAAGGCTTTCAAGCCCAAGCCTCAGAGGAAATTGATCATACATCAAAGTGATATTGAAGCTACACCTCCTCCACCAGTCAAGAAAGCCAAGACCACCAAAACCAAACCAATCTCAACGCCAAACAAACTTGCATGCTGAGAAGGAGAAGAGGCAGGAGATCAAAGCTCAGCAAACTTGCACCATTGCATGCTGAAAAGGAAAAGAGGCAGGATATCAAAGCTCAGAAAACTGATCCATCATTGCCCAAAATGTTCCCAAAGCCAAAATTGGTCAGTCTTAAGGCTTTCAAGCCCAAGCATAAGAGGAAGTTGATCATACATCAAAGAGATACTAAAGCTACACTTCCTCCACCAGTCAAGAAAGCCAGGACCACCAAAACCAAACCCATCTCAACGCCAAGCAAACTTGCACCATTGCATGCTGAGAAGGTGAAGAGGCAGGAGATCAAAGCTCAGGAAACTTGCGCCATTGCAGGCTGAGAAGGAAAAGAGGCAGGAGATCAAAGCTCAAAATACTGATCCATCTTTGCCCAAAACTGATGTCAATACAGCTGATGCCAAGACAACTGAAAAGAGAGATCTTGCTGATGTTCCCAAAGCCAAAATTGGTTAGTCTTAAGTCTTTCAAGCCCAAGCCTAAGAGGAAGTTGATCATACATCAAAGTGATACTGAAGCTACACCTCCTCCACCAGTCAAGAAAGCCAGGACCACCAAAACCAAACCAATTTCAACGCCAAGCAAACTTGCACCATTGCATGCTGAGAAAGGAAAAGAGGCTGGAGATCAAAGCTCAGAAAACTGATCCATCATTGCCCTAAACTGATGTCAATACAGCTACTGCCGAGACAATTGACAAGGGAGATTTTGCTGATGTTTCCAAAGCTAGAATTGGTCAGTCTTAAGGCTTTCAAGCCCTAGCCTGAGAGGAAGTTGATCATACATCAAAGTGGTATTGAAGCTACGCCTTCTCAACCAGTTAAGAAAGTGAGGACCACCAAAACCAAACCAATCTCAAAGCTCGGAAAACTCTCACCATTGGATGCTGAGAAGGAAAAGAGGCAGGAGATCAAACCTAAGAAAACTGATCCATCATTGCCCAAAACTGATGTCAATACAACTACTGCCGAGACAATTGACGAAGGAGATTTTTCTGAGCCCAACCTCAGACGTACAGTTGCCAACTGAACCGGTTGTGAAAGCACCACTGATTGATAATGATCAAATTGTAAAAACAGTGACCAACAGTGTTGCAAAAATTGAAAGATCTAATGCCACTGTGATGAAAGCTGCTCAGGCGGTTGAACCAGTTGACATTGTTGAGCCAAGCAACCAATTGATGTATTCTATGATCCAAAAGCACATGTCATTGATGAATAACCAAAACTGGAAATAGAAGATGATTTTCCAATGGACAACATCTTTTCAAATCTGACTGGAATCAATGTTTTTCTATCTCAAGTCAAGACAGGTCAGAAACTGACTGATGCTGATATTGAAAATCTCAAAGACAAAGTGGTCAAGGATCTTAAAAATCTATCCAAAGTTGTCCACTCCATGTTCATCCAAATAGACACCATGAGAAAGAACTGTGCTTCAACGTCACACCTATCAAGTTCTCATGATACTCTTTCTCAGAAAATGGAGTTCATGACAACCTCACTTCAAAGATTGACTCAGTTCACACTCAGCTTTCCTCCAAGATCGACTATATGTCAGCTCAGTTGGCTTCTGTGGTGCATATTCTACGAAGATATGTAGTTATTCCTGTTGTTGACAAAAAAAAAGAAGAAAAGTCTGAAACAGAATCCAAGAATGAAGACAAGAGATATTAGTTATTATCAATTTTATCAGATTTCTTTTATCAGTTTCGTAAAAGAGCTCTTCTCAATTTTATCAGTTTATGAATTTGTTCATCAGTTTCAGTAACTATATTGGACGATTCGCTTTATTTTGTAAAACACCAAAAATGAAGGAATTGTTGGATTAAGAATTTTTATGTTTTGGTGTTAACAAATAATTAAGGAAAAATATACTTCAGCTGATCTGGTCTAGTCGAACAAAACTGATACAGTCCCAAACTGAAATAATTCTCATCAGAATATCAGTTTTCCTCATTCAATTTCAAGGATTTCAGTTTACCCAGTTTCAGTTACCAGAATCAGTTTACGCAAGAAGACTAAAATGATGATTAATTAAAGTGTACAATACAAAACTGATCGCAAAAGTGTACGATATAACACTGATTCAGACGCTTCTGACCATATGACCAGGTGCCTCAGACACTTTCATAACTTTCGGTAGTGCCACGCCCTTGATACGGTACAAATAGCAAATGGGTCTCTATCCACCGTGACTGGTTCTGGCTCCGTTCAATTAACTAACAATATCTGCCTTCATTCAGTCTTATTTGTGCCAGACCTTGCTTGTAATATGTCAGTTAGTAAACTGAATCACGATCTTGGCTGCTCGACTAAGTTTTTAGTTAATTCGCGTGTTTTCCAAGATGTGGCAATGGGGAAGACGATTTGGCAGTGCTGAACTTTTATGCGGGATTGTACATTCTCAAGGCAGATGTTCCCTTGGAGACACTTTCTGGCCCACCATCATTACCTCACAAACTATTTCTGCTTTGAGTTCGAATAAGATTAGGGTTATTTTAGTTATGACATTACCATTTAGGTCATCCAATCAACTCACTAGAAATATAGGGTTCGACTCCGTAGATGAGAATAGCACGAATTCAGACCTCGAACCTACTCTGGGCTTGAAATCACAAAGGAGACCGTTAGTAGGGGCCGAGAGGATGTCCTGGCGTAGCCCCTCCGACGCTCAAGTCAGGTAATGAGGACAAAAATGAGAGAACGGCCAAAGATGTTGCTGAAAGTCAATATAGCGAATGAATAAATTAAACTCTCAAAATGTGGCACCTATCTTGGTTAAGAATGAGTCGGGGTCCGAAGTCTGGTTTGGGTCTGATCTTGATGGGCTCATTCATGGGGTATCACTAGCCTCCTCCTCCCAAGTCGAACTGAATCGCAGGTTCGAAGTTCGATCAATTGCGCTAACCTTGGTTACAATATATGAGCCGTGCGTTCTTCTCCTGCTGTTTATTAGTCTTCAACAATTCTGGAGCAAGATGGAAAAATGTTGTAAGCTGAATCATTTTCCAATATCTCTAGACACGCCATCCACCAATCACCCTTCATTTTTTGAACCGTTAGATATGCTTTGGGCCCTCTATAAATAGCTATCCCCTGCTCATTTTATTTCCCTCTCACCACACAATATTTCCTACTTCTTTCACTCACTAGCTCTTCGATTTCGCTTCTCCTTCGCCTCTCCCTCTAACCCGCTCGCCCACTCCTGCGCCCGCGCCCTCGTCTCGCCCCCCTTCATCCAGCACCTCGCCCTCGTGCCTCTCGTCTCTTTCTCACTCGCCGTGCTTCGCCTTTCGCCTCGCCTTCGCTTCCTCTTCAAACCTCGCCCGCAGCCTTGCCTCCCCCTCCTCACCCACGTCCGCGCACCCTTGCCCTTTTCCTTCGCTTAGAGCCTCGCCTCGCCTCGCCTCGCCTCCTCCCTCACACCATTTCGCTTTGCCTCTTGCCCATGCTTAGAACCCTTGCCTCGCCCGCGCACCCTCACCCGCAGCCTCGCCTTCTCGCCCGCACCCTCGCCCCTAGCCTCGTCCGCACCCTCGCCAGCATCTTCACCCTTCTCCCCAGCTCATCGCCTCACCCACCACTTGTTCGACATTCATCTAACCACCATCTCGCCTCGACCCTTGCCCTCTCCTCTCTCTCTCCTCGCCCATTGCTGGTTCGACAAGCTGCCAGCGCCGACGATACTTGTTGCTGGTTCAACAAGCTGCCAGCGCCGACGATACTTGTTGCTTTCTTCCCGTGCCAACATTCTGTCCGACTTCAACGGTTTATATGCTCGTTCCTCTAGTTTTTTACCTCAAGTATTTTCCTACGCTCCTTCCGGGTAAGTTTCCCTCCCCTACTTGTTTAGTTATCCTTGAAATTCATGTCTTCCTCTGATTCCTAGTTCAATTCCTCGAGTTTCCTCTACGAATCCCCCAAGAAAGTCCAATTCATCCCCGACTCCTCAGGCCAAGTCCTCTCCTCACTCTGGTAAGAAGAAATTTCCCACTGGTCCAAGCCCATCAGTCCAACAGAAAGGTAAACGGAAGCTTTCCGCGGCTCAGTGTGTCAGGATCAGACGATGAACATTCTTCTAGGCCAAGGATACACCACTTGTATACCTCGGAATCGGTTATTGTACCCAGAAGCTGTTATGTCAGCTCATTTCTCACGCAAATGTAGCGTTCTTGAATTCATTGAGATGCCGGACATGCAACAGTCTCACCGAGGTGTGTTTCTCCTTTTAAACTTTAACTTGATCTTCAATATATAATTAATTTTCCTATCATCTTCTCATTCTTGTCTTTTTTTTTCAGGGCATCATGTATCTAGGAGAGTTGGTTGAACATGAGGGTAGGAATCTTCAAGACCAGCTTCAGGCGACGATCGACGAGGCGAGGCGAGGGCAACACATGCTAGAGAGCTTTTGGAGTCTCATGCTCCTCGGTATGATGATCTTCTGAAGAACTTGTGCACCAAAAAAACGGCGGTTAAAAGAGGAGGGATGTATTTCAAGTTGAACTCATACCTCACATGAGTTCGCCTACACTTGAACATGGAGAGAAGGATTGGAGAACTGTCATAACTAATTATTTGAATGAGGGAAAAGTTCCTGATAAACCTAGGGAAGCTCGTAAATTGAAGATAAAGTGTTTGCGTTATGTGTTGGTCGACAAAGTGGTATATCGAAGATCCTTTACGAGGTCGCTCCTTCGATGTCTGAGTTATGAAGAGGCTGGAGGAATTTATCATGTAGGAGTGTTGCTAGCAGGATATTGTTGGCCCTCGGTGCTGCACAGTGCTCAGGAGTAAGTGGCATCTTGTGATAGTTGCCAGTGGCATGCTCAATTGCAACACCAGCCAGCCACGTTGATGAGGATTATCGTAGCCGCTTGCCCTTTTGACCAATGGAGAAAACATGAATAACAAATAACTAATTTGATCATCACATCTTTCCCAAATCAGACATATCAAATTCTCTCTTCATTGAACTTTTAAATTTATCACACATACTTTTATTGTCTCCAGTAAAGATGAGATCATCTACATAAAGATTAACAATAAGTATGTTACCTCCTTCTTTCTTGGTAAATAAGGTGTGCTCGCTGGAACATTTTTCAAACCCTTCACGTGTAAAATATGCTTCTATCTTGCTGTACCAGGCCTTTGGCGCCTGTTTAAGGCCATACAATGCCTTCTTCAATCTATAAACCTTCTCTTCTTTTCCCTTTTTGATAAACCCTTCTGGTTGTACAATGAAAACTTCTTCTTTAAGTTCTCCATGAAGAAATGCACTCTTCACATCAAGTTGAAATATTTCCCATTCATATTGAGCTGCAAGTGCAAGAACTAGACGTATCGTATCAAGTCTAGCCACTGATGCAAAAACTTCTGTGTAGTCTATTCCATATCGTTGTGCATATCCATTTGCCACCAATCTTGCTTTGTGTTTTTCTACTTCTCCACTTTCGTTGAGTTTGGTTTTGAAAACCCACTTAACTCCAATTGGCTTGACTCCTTTCGGTAGATCTGTTAGCTCCCATGTGTTGTTTTTCTCTATAGCCTTCATCTCATCTTTCATTGCCTCTTGCCACTTTATGCTTTTGTGTGCTTCTTCGAAGGAGAATGGATTATTTTCGTTTTCAGCCATCAGTATCATGAGATTTTCTTCTTCTTCAGACAAATCAGCCCTTGTCACATAATCTGTCATCCATATTGGTTCTCTTCTAGCTCTTGTGGCCATCGCTTGAACTGAACTTTCTGTGATGCTTTTCTCACTTTCAGGAGATCTGATTCCACTTGAGCCGCCATCAGCATCTTCATTTTCTTCTTGCTCAGTTTCTTCTTCTGTAAGATTGTCTTCTTTATCTTCACACACTAACACATCAACTTTCTTTTCATCGGTTCTGCCCCAATCCTAGCTTCTCTCTTCTTCGAACACCACATCTCTGCTTATAATGACTTTCTTGGAGATAGAATCAAATAATTTGTAAGCTTTTGATTCATCACTGATACCTAAGAAAACACACATCTTATTCTTATCCTCAAGCTTGGTTCTTTTTTGATCTGGTATATGAACATGAGCCGCACACCTGAAGACTCGGAAATATTCCACTGTAGGCTTCACATTGCTCCATGCTTCTTCGGGAGTTGTGTTTTCTATTGCTGAAGTTGGACTTCGATTCTGCACATGCACACACCATTTCACAGCTTCTGGCCAAAATACATTCGGAACTTGCTTTTCGTTCAATATAGCTCTCACACCATTCATGATCGTCCTATTTTTTCTCTCAGTGACTCCGTTTTGTTGAGGAGTATAAGCCGCTGTTAATTGCCTTCTAATGCCTTGAGTTTTGCAAAATTCTTCAAACTCATGTGAAGTGAATTCACCATCTCTATCTGTTCTTAAGCAAGCAATGTGCCCACCAACTTATTTTTCAACACTAATTTTGTAGTTCTTGAAGTTTTGAAATGCTTCAGATTTCTCATGTAAAAAATAAACCCAAGCTTTACGTGAGAAATCATCTATAAAGCTTAAGATATACCTCTTGTTGCTGTTTGAGGGAGGCTTGAGAGGACCGCATATGTCAGCATGTACGAGTTGTAGTTTCTTTGAGGCTCTCCACATGTTTTTCTTTGGGATTGATCTTCTGTGTTGTTTTCCAATTAAGCAAACAGTGCAAGTCTTCTTTGGGAATTTCAAATTTGGTAAGCCAGCTACCAAATGTTTTTGTGACAATGTATTGAGTCCTTTGTGATTAAGGTGCCAAACCGACAGTGCCACAGGTGAACTTCCTTTTCTGTCTCTATCTCCGTTTGCAGGCACATGATCTCCTTTGGTGCTGCCGTGGCTAACACATAAAACATTCTATTTCCACTCATATTAGTTTGAATGATTAAACCCTTCCTAGAGTGAAATATTTTGCATGTTCCATTCTGATTCAAAATTGTCAATCCTTTTTCTTGAAGCTGTCCTAAGCTAAGCAGATTATTCTTAAGCTCAGGAACGAAGTAGACATCTGAAATTACTTGGCCGCCTTTTCTTCTAGGAATGGTGTCACCACAGTCACTTTTAGTTCATTTGGCACTTCGAGCAATTGGAGCTGTGTCTCAATATTCTTGAGCCAGCCTTGACCAACTTCTGGGTCAGGGTTGCCGTCAAACGTTGGGACTCGATTCCTCCGAAGAGATTCATAATGGTGTTTGATTCCATTCGGTGGTGGAGGTGGTGGTGGCTGATTAGTGTTGGTATTTAAATGGCTCATTCCTTGGAGGGTTGTTGCCACAATGGTTGCTATGGCCATTAAATCTTCTCTGCTAAGGCCAACTCTTGCTGGTGGTGGAGTATCTTCGTTGTTATTGTTGTTGCAATCATTGTTGCGATTGGCATATCGCGGAGTTGCGGTTGTTACGATGGGGTCTCTCTGCCATTTCCTACACGCATGAGAATTTCTAAGAGGTTTGAATAATTATGTACAAAATATTGAAGATTATCTCAAATATGAAATCAATCAAGGAATAGATCAAATAAACTTTTTATTGATTCCAATGAAAAGGAAAAGCAATACAAATCAAAGTTTTCAGAAGTGCAATGATAAGAAGTACAAAAGAAAGGAAATGGATTATAAATCCTTATTACAATTAGTCACGACACTAAATACTCAATCATCTAAAATCTCACCATCTCCTAGTACTTCGTCTTCCATCTGTTCTTCTATCGGTTCTACTTCCGGCTCCAATGCCATAATGATGGCATCCTCAAGATGATGAACATGATGCTGTAATTGTTCATTTTGCATAGTCAAATTCTGCACCGGATTCTGCACTTCTTGAATGGTTGCCTTATCTTGCTGACGGCGTTGTTTTTCCATTAGCAACATTTGTTGAATCTGAGACTGTAGTGCTTGAGATTCCTCTAACATTCGTTGGCGTAATCCATCCATTTCAAGGGCTATTGTTTGGGAAGCATCTAGTTTGTTCTTGGTCATTTCGTGCTGTTTTTCTTCTGAGTTAAGACAATAAGCAAACCTTTGCACGTCAGCCTGAAGATGGTCTTTGATATCTTCTAGTTCTTGTTTTTCCTTCTTCAAGTTTTCATATACCACCAAGTCTTTGGCTAACAATTGATCGTGATATTTTTGTTGTTCCTCATAAAGTTGCGCTCTAAGATGTGCCATCGCAATTTCGTGGTCGGTAAGGGCGAGTTCACGCATACGTTTGGGTATTTCAGCACGAGTACGGGGAGCCATTTCCTGAAATAAAACAAATGGAAAGGCTTAGAACAAAGAGTTATGATATTCACGATTATTACCCAAAAACGGCAAAACGTGATTTTGGATGCTTCAACAATAGAATGTTGCGATTTTCAGATGTCACGATAAGAATAATGAATATTGTTCATTGGTAGGAAGTCGCTAGGGTCTTGCCAAAAACTGACTTTGTCAAATTTCCTATGGCAATTTCCCAGCCGGATTATGAACCTGGAGGGCTCTGATACCACTTAAATGTCACGTCCCGATACCGGGGTGAGTTGACATCCGGCGTTGTTTTACAATTATTCATTCGTAAATCAACAAGCCTCGTAGTACAGTGTACAACCACTTGCTGAGTATTTAACAAAATACTCACCCTTACAACTCACTCCCAGATAAGAATGAAAAACAAGTTGAAGAAGAAGAGCAAATGAATTTCTGGGGATGGTACAAGGTTTCAGTTGATCAACACATACTTTGGAATTTGGCTATCTTTTATTTTTACGTTGTTCGTTTCCGCATTCGTTTGTTAAGTTGATTACGTTGTAAAGACAATATATGTTTTATGAAAAAGACTGGTTTGGTTGTACACTGTACTACGAGGCTTGTTGATTTACGAATGAATAATTGTAAAACAACGCCGGATGTCAACTCACCCCGGTATCGGGACGTTACATTTAAGTGGTATCAGAGCCCTCCAGGTTCATAATCCGGCTGGGAAATTGCCATAGGAAATTTGACAAAGTCAGTTTTTGGCAAGACCCTAGCGACTTCCTACCAATGAACAATATTCACTATTCTTATCGTGACATCTGAAAATCGCAACATTCTATTGTTGAAGCATCCAAAATCACGTTTTGCCGTTTTTGGGTAATAATCGTGAATATCATAACTCCTTGTTCTAAGCCTTTCCATTTGTTTTATTTCAGGAAATGGCTCCCCGTACTCGTGCTGAAATACCCAAACGTATGCGTGAACTCGCCCTTACCGACCACGAAATTGCGATGGCACATCTTAGAGCGCAACTTTATGAGGAACAACAAAAATATCACGATCAATTGTTAGCCAAAGACTTGGTATATGAAAACTTGAAGAAGGAAAAACAAGAACTAGAAGATATCAAAGACCATCTTCAGGCTGACGTGCAAAGGTTTGCTTATTGTCTTAACTCAGAAGAAAAACAGCACGAAATGACCAAGAACAAACTAGATGCTTCCCAAACAATAGCCCTTGAAATGGATGGATTACGCCAACGAATGTTAGAGGAATCTCAAGCACTACAGTCTCAGATTCAACAAATGTTGCTAATGGAAAAACAACGCCGTCAGCAAGATAAGGCAACCATTCAAGAAGTGCAGAATCCGGTGCAGAATTTGACTATGCAAAATGAACAATTACAGCATCATGTTCATCATCTTGAGGATGCCATCATTATGGCATTGGAGCCGGAAGTAGAACCGATAGAAGAACAGATGGAAGACGAAGTACTAGGAGATGGCGAGATTTTAGATGATTGAGTATTTAGTGTCATGACTAATTGTAATAAGGATTTATAATCTATTTCCTTTCTTTTGTACTTCTTATCATTGCACTTCTGAAAATTTTGATTTGTATTGCTTTTCCTTTTCATTGGAATCAATAAAAAGTTTATTTGATCTATTCCTTGATTGATTTCATATTTGAGATAATCTTCAATATTTTATACATAATTATTCAAACCTCTTAGGAAATGGCAGAGAGACCCCATCGTAACAACCACAACCCGCGATATGCCAATCGCAACAATGATTGCAACAACAATAACAACGAAGATACTCCACCACCAGCAAGAGTTGGCCTTAACAGAGAAGATTTAATGGCCATAGCAACCATTGTGGCAACAACCCTCCAAGGAATGAGCCATTTAAATACCAACACTAATCAGCCACCACCACCTCCACCACCGAATGGAATCAAACACCATTATGAATCTCTTCGGAGGAATCGAGCAAATATGACAGAAGTCGGACCAATCACGTGGCAAAGGTTTCGAGAAGCATTCTTGAAACAATACTATCAAGCAGAGTTGAGATTAAAATTGTTGAGTGAATTCGAGTAAAATATGTCTGTTGTGGAGTACACTTCTAAATTCAACTTCCTTGGAACCTATGCTCCTGCCATCATGGCAGATGATATTCTGAAGATGCATCGTTTCAAACGTGGTCTGAACAGCCGTATCCAATCAGCTCTGGCAGTTTACCAACCCACAAGTTTTGATGATTTAATGGGAGCAGCCATTAGAGCTGAGACTGATATCAAGCGCCGAGAAGATGAAAATAAAAATAAACGACCTCTCTCTGGACAATCTTTTTAAGGTAAACAACCAGTTAAAAGGTCAAACCAATCGAGTGGACCATTCAAGGGAACTCCTTCCAATTCAACTACGACATTCTCAAGCATAAAACCGTGTCCATTATGCAACTACCGACACATTGGAGAATGTCGAAGGAACACTGGTGCTTGCTTGCTGGACACCGAATTGCTAATTGTCCTGAACCATTAAATAAAACGACATGGTCAAACACTAATGCTACCCCCAACAAGCCAAAGAAGAATAAGACCAATGCTCGTATGTTTGCCATAACTCAAGAAGAGGCAGATGATGCAAACGATGTCGTGGCAGGTACCATTATAATCAATAAAATTTCAGCTTATGTGTGGTTTGACTGTGGTGCCACTCATTCATTTATTTCTAAGAGATTCACTAAGAAGTTAGGGCTTATACCAGAGATACTTGTTGAACCTTTTAGAATTGCTACTCCCACCAGTAAAACAATTGAAACACATAAGATACATCAGAACTGCATAGTATATATCAATGAACACACATTCACCGCTGAATTGATTCAAGTCAACATGGTGGAGTTCGACGTTATTCTGGGAATGGATTGGTTATCCAAGAGTCATGCAATAGTAGATTGTCGGCGTAAGATTATCAAACTCCGAACTCCAAGCCAAAACGAAATCACATACCATGGCAAGGCTAAGAAACGTAAATCACTCCTTTCTGCATCTCAAACCTGGAAAGCCATGAAGTCTGGAGAAATAGTCTACCTAGCAATGGTAAATGAAGTAAAAGAAGGAGTCGAGCTCAAGATAGAAGATATTCCAGTGGTACAAGAATTTTCGGATGTCTTTCCAGAAGAGTTACCTAGAATGGTCCCGGACCGTGAGATAGAATTCGAGATTAACTTGGTACCAGGTGCTACACCAATATCAAAGGCACCCTATCGAATGGCTCCAGCAGAACTCAATGAGCTAAAAGAACAACTCCAAGAGTTGTTAGACAAGAAACAAATCAGACCAAGTGTCTCTCCTTGGGGAGCCTCCAGTCTTATTTGTAAAGAAGAAAGATGGAATTATGAGATTGTGTATCGATTATAGAGAACTCAACAAGATCACAATCAAAAACTGATATCCTCTTCCAAGGATAGATGATCTTTTCGATCAACTCAAAGGAGCCACAGTATTTTCCAAGCTTGATTTAAGGACAGGATATCATCAACTGAAGGTCAAACCAGAAGACGTTCCAAAGACAGCTTTCAGAACAAGATATGGCCATTATGAATTTACGGTAATGCCATTTGGATTGACAAATGCTCCAGAAGCTTTCATGGATCTCATGAACAGAGTATTCAAGCCATTTCTCGAGAAATTTGTGGTAGTATTTATCGATGACATTTTCATATATTCCCCAAGTGAAGTGGATCACAAAGAACATCTTCACCTGACTCTTCAGATGTTAAGAGAAAAATAGTTATACGCGAAATTCAAGAAATGCGAATTCTGGCTAAAAAGTGTGACTTTCTTAGGCCATATCATTTCAAAAGAAGTAGTATATGTGGACCCTAAAAAGGTGGAAGCAATTATTGGCTGGCCGAGACCTAAGGCAGTAACTGAAATTCGAAGTTTTCTGGGATTGGCAGGTTACTTTCGAAAATTTGTTGAAGGTTTCTCTTCAATAGCTACGCCTCTTACAAAACTCACACAAAAGAACTCAAAATTCAACTGGAGTGTGGAGTGTGAAAAGAGCTTCCAAACGCTCAAGGAAAAGCTTGCATCTACACCAGTACTGGTTCTACCCACTGAGGACAAAAGCTTCACAATTTACAGTGACGCATCAAAAGAGGGTTTAGGATGCGTACTCATGCAAGAAGGAAGAGTAATCGCATATGCATCAAGACAATTGAAGCCGTACGAGAAAAATTATCCTCCTCACGACCTCGAACTAGCTGCGGTAGTTTTTGCCTTAAAAATTTGGAGGCATTATCTTTACGGAGCCAAATGCGAGATCTTCACAAATCATCAAAGTCTCAAGTATTTGTTCACACAGAAAGAATTGAACATGAGGCAGAGAAGATGGATTGAATTGTTAAAAGATTATGATTTAACAATAAGTTATCACCCGGGCAAGGCAAATAAGGTAGCTGATGCTTTAAGTAGGAAAAACATGGGTAAAGTGACCCTAGCTTCACTTTCTGCACAACCATGCCTTCAAGAAACAATCAAGTTAAGACAAAATCAAGATCCTACTTTGACAAAACGTAAAGAACAAGTCAAAGAAAAGAAGTCACAAGATCTTCATATAGACGAGAAGGGAGTTTTGTGGATGAAAGGACGATTGTGTGTACCAAACATCGAGAATCTTCGACAGGAAGTAATGTCTGAAGCACATAAATCAAAATTTTCGGTCCACCCCGGTAGTACAAAAATGTACAGAGATTTAAAGAAAAATTTCTGGTGGAGCGGAATGAAGAAGGATGTAGCAGAATACATCTCTAGATGCCAGGTCTGTCAACAAGTTAAAGCTTAACATCAACGGCCTGGAGGACTTTTTCAACCCTTGGAAATTCCAGAATGGAAATGGGAACATATTTCCATGGATTTTGTAGTATGTTTACCAAAGTCTAGACAAACTCACAAAATCTGCACATTTTCTACCTGTCTGCATGAATTATAATCTGGAAAAATTGGCTACCATATACATGGACAATATTGTGCGATTACATGGAGTTCCGACAAGCATTCTGTCTGATAGAGATCCAAGATTTGTATCTCGATTCTGGAAAAGTTTTCAACAAGCTATGGGGACTAAGGTTACTCTCAGTACAGCTTATCACCCTCAAACTGATGGCCAAACAGAGAGAACAAGACAAACCCTTGAAGATATGCCACGAGCATGTGCTTTAGAATTCAGTGGTAATTGGAGTGAACATCTACCTTTAATTGAGTTCGCTTACAATAACAGTTATCATAGCAGTATTGGAATGGCTCCATACGAAGCTCTGTACGGCCGAAAATGTCGATCACCTCTATACTGGGATGAGGTAGGAGAGAAATCCATAACTGAACCTGAACTGGTCCAAGAAACCGTGGACAAAGTAACAATCATTAAAGAAAGACTCAAAATTGATCAAGATCGACAGAAAAGTTGGGCTGATCTAAAGAGGAGACCAGTGGAGTTCACAGTTGGAGAAAAAGCTTACGTAAAAGTTTATCCCATGAAAGTAGTTGTTCGATTCAATAAAGCTGGGAAATTACATCCCCGATACATAGGACCTTTTGAAATTTTGGAAAGAATCGGAACACTGACATACAAACTAGCATTGCCACCGGATATGTCAAGGATTCATAATGTGTTTCATGTTTTACAATTGAGGAAATTCATCCCGAACCCAAATCATGTTCTTGAAACTGGACCACTTCTGATAGAAGGAAATCTGAATAAAAAGCTAAGATATGAAGAAGTTCCAATTAGAATTTTGGACACAAAAGAACAAGTGCTAAGGCGACGCAACATTTCCTATGTCAAGATACAGTGGTCTAATCACACCGAAAGAGAAGCTACTTGGGAATTAAAAGAGAAGATGTTCAAGCAATATCCATGTCTTTTTGAAAATCTAGAAAACTCAAGTTTCAGTGACGAAACTTCCGATAAGGAGGGAGGAATGTAAGAATTATGAAGATTATTACTATTATTATGGCTATTATAATTATTATTATTATTAACTATTATGAAGTGTAAAACATTGAAAAACATGATTGCAAAATATTGAAGAAAAAAAAAACATGAGTGCAAAACATTGACAAAACATGAGTGCAAAACATTGACAAAACAAATGTGCCAAAGTTTTGATTAAAATAAATAAAATATATTAAAGTATGCATCAAATTGTGGGAATTGTTTTCAAATCTTGCCTATAAATAGATGTATTGAATTTGAGGGAAATCACACCAAAACCTCTCCATCTAGAGCAAGCTTGAAGTTTGCAACCATCAACCTTCCTTGAAGTGAAATTTAGGAGCAAGAGTTCTGTTATATTTCTGGAAATTCGTCCCATCACTTCCGACCTCAGAATCCGATCTCCACCGTTCATAATACACTTTCAAATGTTCTAAACATCATATCCAACTTTCAGCCTCATCCAACGGTTCCATTTCTGGGAAACATATCTGCAAGAATACTGCTCGGAATTCAAGCGAATTTAGCAATTTTACTGATTTTTGGACGTTAACTTCCAGCTTGTTTCTTCCATAAATTAGGAGCACCTTTCTGTAAGTGGGCTTATGTTTTAAAGTATTTAAGTATGTTTTCAAAAATTCGATCGACATGATATATCCCTTCGATTTGATATATGAATATTTCGTTTCGATAAATTGTTAAGCATGTTTAAATCAATTTCAAGTGCATGTTCCTTTCGTTTCAAAATTATGTTGTCTTCGTTTCATGTTATATTCTAATATATGTTCTTAAACACCAATTTGGTGTATTCTAAGAATTATGTTTAAAGGCACTGTTATGATTCAAGTTAGAAATGGTAAAAAGGAAAATTTTCCTAAAACATGATAAGATATGACAAGTTTATGGCCCTGATGCGGTGGGTAATAATAATCGATATATGGTCTCACCCTTTAGAGGAATTACATATAGGGGACTGATCAGTAACACCATGGATAATAAGATGAAGTAACAGTGCAATACGAATAATATATGATATGTCTATATACATATGATAAATTATGTTTGCTCATGGTTAATATCAAGTCTTGACTTTTGTTATGAATTATTATTGTGATATGAAATTTCAATTAATATTTACATAAATATATATAGGTTATGTCATGTCTATAATTTTGTCTATTTATTGTCCCGACGTTTGTTGAGACACGACAAATTTCGAATTGTTAAGATCTATATATGTATATCCTTGTATTATTATGATCGATCGGCCCCCACTTGCTGAGTATTTAACAAAATACTCACCCTTACACCTCTCACTCCCAAATAAGAATGAAAAACAAGTTGAAGAAGAAGAGCAAATGAATTTCTGGGGATGGTAACAAGGTTTCAGTTGATCAAGACAGACTTTGGAATTTGGCTATCTTTTATTTTTACGTTGTTCGTTTCCGCATTCGTTTGTTAAGTTGATTACGTTGTAAAGACAATATATGTTTTATGAAAAAGACTGGTTTGGTTGTACACTATACTACGAGGCTTGTTGATTTACGATTGAATAATTGTAAAACAACGCCGGATGTCAACTCACCACGGTATTGGGACGTGACAACCTCGTCCCACAATAACGGATTCCGGGGTATGCAAAGGGTGTATCCGTGGCCCAAAGGGATGTTCATCATTTGATCCCGAAACCTCTACGGAAGAGGCCGATGTGATTGAGGTCGCGGAAAGTTTGTGTTTACCTTTCTGTTGGATTGATGGGCTTGGACCGGTGAGAGTTTTCTTCTTGCTAGAGTGAAGAGAGGACTTGGCATGAAGAGATGGGGTAATTTGCTTCTTGGTTGCCGATTATGAACCCCCCGGCTTTCTCCTTTTTTTCGAGCTCGTGAAGAAATATAGCATTCATTATTGTAGTACCTGCGAATAAAAACAATGAACTAGATGAGAATATTATCAAAGAGCAAAATAAGTAAAAATGAAACAAGGTAGTGTAAAAAGAGGGCATATCTACTAGCTTCCCCTTTCAGTTTAATTTTTGCAGGACTTAACCCAGGATAGCACATGAGATCTTCAGATAAAGTTTGGGAATACTAAAGCATATGTCCCCTAGTACATTCACTTTGAGCAATTATGATTTATACTTCTTGAAACCCTTTGGGAAGGGTAGGCTTGGTGAAAGTGGGATACCACTCCGTTGTGCAAGTCCACTCTTTGGGAGGTTAGATAAACAGAAAAAATATTTTCTCCAATCTTGTACGTGACTAGGTGCCATAAAAAATTTTGCAGCTGGATCGAGAGGTTACGTAGAAAGTAGGAGAAATTGGTGCAATCTAGAGGAAGGCTTAGAGCCCATAGTAATACAACAAAGATACATATTAAACGGAAGGCATTGGGGGTGAGTTGATCTAGGTGCACTTGATAATAACTGTTGAGCTCTTGGAGGAACTCAGATAGAGGAAAGCGGAGACCTGCTTTTAACTTATGTTAGAAAAAGGTATAGGTTGCCTTGGGAGCTAGATAGGGCTGGTCTTTGGAGGTCGGAATGATGATTTTGTGGGAAGAAGGAATGTGCAATGAAGCCTTTGTTGAGAGAAATATTTCAGATCTAAATAAATGAACTCCAAGGCACGTTTACAACGCTTTCTTTTAAGAAATGTTTTCTCCCTCACTTAAGTCACAGGGATATAAAAAATTTCTCTTAGGATACAATGGAGATATTCTGTATTTGTGGGTGACTAAATCAAATCAGAATCTGAATTCTTTTCTTGAACTAATGATGCCATATATATAGAAACAAAATTTTGATTCAGAACAGATGCGACTCTTCATGAAACAATGCACATTTTCATGAAAATGAATCATGAAACGCGGTAAACTTTGTTCATTATAAAGAGATATGTGAGATGATAAGTGGTCATACCATAGTGTATCGGCACTGGTATGTTCATCTGTTGATTCATATAACGGATTTCGTTACCAGGACAACTATGGCTTACGATCTCCTCCTCGAAGGAGTCGGGAGAAAGTTCGGGATCTTTAGAGGAAGTGTCTCATCAGACTCAGTAGACCTCTCGGAAGCACTCGAGGAATTGAGCTCAGAATCAGAGGAAGACATGGATTTTAAAAGTAACTAAACGAGTACGGGATGAAACTTACCGGAAGGAGCGTAGGAAAATACTTGAGGTAAAAAGACTAGGGAACGAGCGAATGAATTGAAGTCGGACAGAATGTTGGCTCGAGATGGTGGCGGGGAGAGGCGGGGCGAGGCGGCGGGCTAGAAGAGAAGCGGGCGAGGGCGAGGCGAGGTGCGGAGATGGGGGCGGGGTTGCGCGATGGCGATCGTGGCTAGGTGAGGTGATCCGACGAACAAGATGGCAGGCGAGGAGCTAGCGCGGGCGTGGGTGAGGGCGAGGGCGAGGGCTAGGCGCTTCACCCAACGCGGGCGAGACGAGGGTGCTGGGCGAGGGTGCAGGTCGGGTTAGGGGGAGACGCGAAGGGGGAAGCGGGAGAGCTGGCGCCGGGCGTGGGTGTGGGAGAGGCGCTTCACCCAACGGGGGCGTGACGAGGGTACCGAAGGGGGGAGGGGATAACTATTCATATGGGGCTCAAAGAAGATCTGACCGTTCAAAAGGCTATCAATGATGTTGCGATACAGAAAAATACCATCATGCATTTGCTTAATTTGTAATCCAAGAAAGAAACTTAACTGATCTACCATGTTCATTTTAAAAGTAGATATACATTCAACAAAGTAATCTGCATGCTTTTGAGAAGATGCATCGAAAATTTTATCATCCACATAAACTTGGCACATAAGTATTTCACCTTTTGACTTTTGAATAAATAGGGTAAAGTCTATCTCACCTCGTTTAAAGCCAATTTCGAGTACATACTTGGTCAATCTACCATACCGTGCATGCTTCAAACATAGACAACCTTTTTTAACTTGTAAACATGATCCAAGTAGTGTGGATCTTCGAATCCTTTAGGCTGTCTAACGTTCACTTTCTCATATAACATGCAATAGCTAGCAATAGTCGGACTGACTCAATGTAGGCTACAGGAGCAAAGGTCTCATCAAAGTCAACCTCCTCTACCTATGTGTACCGTACCCTTAAGCAACCAACCTTGCTCTTGACTCATCGGTTTTATTTTTAAAAATTCATTTTGTACCAATTGTGTTTCCATCGTCAGGAGGTGGAACTAAATACAACAAATGATTTCGAACAAACTGTTCAAGCTCATCGCATTGATCCAAAATTCATTTTTGAATGCTTCCTCAACGTTTTTTGGTTCAAAATTAGATACAAAATAGGAATGTCTAACCTGTGAGTACATGGAACTCAAGCACACTAACCCGACCATTTTGCGGTATTCGACCTTTTCTTTCTTCCGGGTTTGTATTCTTCATGCACATTTCTTTCCATCATTGATTGTCATCACTTTGTTGTTCATCTTCAGGTTCAGTCACAACAGGATCTCGTGATGTGCTAGGTATCCGAGGCAACACCTGGATTTTCCAGTGAGATAGAAATTTCCAGCACGTTATCCTCAACAGTTTTCCTTTTGAGATCTGCATGATCATCTAAGACAACATTAATAGATTTCATAATAGTCGTAGTTCTTATATTAAACATATGATAGACACGACTATTTGTAACATATCCAAGAAACAAACACTTATTGTTTTTAGAGTCAAATTTTGCTGGCATATACACCCAAAAACATGAAGTTGGTTTCTTTCCTATGATTATCTCATAGGGTGTCATAGTTGAACCGCTTCTTAAGTACACACGATTTGCGAATGACATGCAGTGTTTAGCCTCAACCCAAAAACACTTTGAAATGTTCTTTCTAGCCATTTCTTGTACTGTTCTATTCTTGCGTTTAGTCATGTCATTCTGTTGTGGAGTTTTTGGAGCAGAAAATTCATGTGATATACCTTTCTTATCACACAAAGATAAAAATAAAAAGTTCTCGAATTCCTTACCGTGATCGGTCCTGATTCTGCTTACCTTCAAGTTATGGAGGTTAATGATCCTTGTGAGTAAATTTTTAAATGCAACAAAGATGTCTGACTTTTCTTTAATAAAGCTTACCCCATGTAAAACGTGAGAAGTCATCGATACACACAAAAGAATATTTTTTGCCTCCATAGTTTTCCACTTCCATAGGACCCATAAGATCCATATGAAATAACTCAAGGCAGCGTGTTGTTCCGAAATGTTGCAACAGTGATACCAGAGTTTGCTTACCTTTTGACAATCAGCACAAACATATGGTACTCCAGATGATAAGTTGTGGCATACCCGGTACAACATCATACTTTCAGAGGTTCTTTAAAGTCTTGAAATTTACATGACCCAACTTTTGATGCCAAAGATCAAGTTCACTTACTTTTGCATGTTTTCATGTAAGTTCTTCTCTTAATTGATAGCAATTCCAAATCTCTTTTTCTTAAGATTACTTCAAGTTTGGCAACAACAGACTTTAGCTCAGTATTATGTTTTGAGATAGTTGTGTTAAATCCAGTCAGCATATAACTCTCATACACCTTTTGTACACTTTCTAGAGTGATTACTTCATCTTCAGCTTCCATATCTTCCTGAGCACTTAAATTTTCAGAAGTTATAGAGTTAAAAAGCACATCGATTCTGGAGAGGTGTTCCGGCCAAGTGTTGCAACACCGGAGGCGACACCTAGCGGATTAACTTGTAACCAACGTCTTTCTTCCAAAAGTGTTGTCAACAACGTGTGATTTTCTTCTTCATTGGGTTCTTCTTCCTCGTCAGATTCCTTATCGCTTAGAAAAACATTGAATCCTTTATTCTTCTGAAGTCTATTCGCGCATTCATTTGCATAGTGTGCGAAACCATTGCATTTCCTACATTGCACAAAATCAAATCTTCTGGAATTAGATTGATTGTACCTTCATTCCTTTGTCAAATTCGTCCTTGTTTAGGAGACTTCTGAATTTTTTATGGAGCAGAAACTTAGATTGTTGTCCTGTCTTTTTTTGTCTTTGATTCTTTTTAAATAATCTCCAAATTTCTTCGTGATATAAGAGATAAGAGTCTTCACATAAATCCGTCTCATTGACTTCGTGCGACAATCGAAGAAGATCATTGTATGAATAATTTGATACTTGGCAAGCAATTGTCTTACCTTTGTCCTTCTTCTGCATATCCATATTCATATCGAAAGTGCATTGTGAGCTTATCAGATCTTCCAATGCAATTTGAGTTGTGTCTTTTGCTTTATCAATTGCACAGATCTTGATATTGAATATTTCAGACAGAGATCTGAATACTTTGCTAACAAGATGTTCGTTCGAGATTGGATCACCGAGACTAAATGCTTGGTTGGCAATCTCTATGAGGCGACAGTCATAGTCAGTGATTGTTTCAGTCTCTTCCGTCCTCAGATTTTCATATTAGATGTTAGCATTCTCAGTTTTGTCCTTCGCACACTTTCAGATCCTTCACACTGTTTTTGAATGATTTCCCACGCATCTTTAGCCGATACATAATTCGCAACCAACTAAACATGTTTAGGTTGACTGAGGTAAAAATAGCATTCAGGGCCTTTGAATTGTGGTTCGAAACTTGTACTTCATCAGTTGTCCATTCATTTTTTGGTTTTGTCAGATCTTCATCTATTCTTTTCGGAGGACTCCAGCCGCTGAAAACTCGTTGCCATGCACTTTCATCTACAGACTTAATATATATTGTGATCTTGACCTTTCATAGACTATAGTTGGATCCATCGAAGATAAGTGGTCGTAGTGCTGCTTTTGTAAGTGACACGTCTATTAATTAGGTTGTTGAACAAAAAAATAAGATCAACACTTAGTATATCAAAAGTAGTGTCTGATACCACTTGTCGGGATTTCTATTTAACGTAAAATGAAAAAACATTGTGTGTATCAGATATCAATGTTGTCACAGATGTTGTAACACCTAGTGACAACACGCAACAGAATAATATATCACACAAATAAATAACTTAAACAAAAATAACTCAGAGATAATTATGCACAAGTATAAATATTTACGCGATGCCTCGGGGCAAAATAATAACTAGAAAAACAACTTGAGTTTACGAAAACCAACACAAGTGATTCTATGAAAATTATCTTCCTTAAGGAATCAAATTACATCCTAAAACAAATAATCAGATTAAAAACATATTTAAGGAACGCAAACATCATGCCGAAACTGGAGCAACACGATCTTCAATCAACACTTTCACAAGTGTTGTCTTCAAATGTCTCTTGCAATCACGGCAACACGTTGTTGCAACACTCTTCAGATAACGACACTCTTGTTAATTGAATTTTCTCTCTCGATCTCTCTCGTGCAAAAGTCTTTTTCAGCCACTAACTTCTCTTCTTTTTATAGACTCATTTTCTCCTAGAGTTTATCCCAAAAAGGAATCCTGTAAAATATGGAAACAAGAGTTTTATCAGAAGTAAACTATTTTGAACAATAATATCATATCATGATAATCTTAACATAATAATTGAACATCTAGAAAGGAAACACCCTTAATTAATTATTTCCAAAATCTTATCAATAAGGAAAAAATAATTTTAAGAAATAAGTTATATATTGGAAATCAACAATTATTTTTCCTTTCAGTTGTTATATGTCTCGAATGACCCCTCTACATGCTGAGTATTTCACAAAATACCCCTTTCATTCTCACCCCAGATAAGGACGAAGAACACATTGAAGAATAAGAACAAAAAAAGTTTTCGGGATGATTATGAATCCCTGTGCCATCAAGATCAGTTTTTCATTTCCGTTATTTGAACTAAGTTGTAAAACGCTTTCGCTTCTGCATTCACATTCGTTTTCATTTTGGAGTTTTCAGTTGTAAAGGCGAGATAATTTTTTGTTATTTATGAAATAGACTAGTTTGGTTTACGATGTGCTACAAGGCTTGTTGTTTTAAGATCGTGTGGTTGTTGAATAACGCCGGTGTCGACGCGCCTGGATCTCGGTGCGTGACAAGCACAACAAAGAATGACGAAACATGCAAATGCTCGAAGGCGAGATGTATTATTTCAGGTGGGTCACACGGTTTCTTAAAGCTGCGGTCGCATAGGAAATAATCAGTGTGTTGTAGAGTGTTTCAGAAGTTAGCTCCTCGATGCTATGGTCCATTCAAAGTGTTGGGGAAGGTGGGCACATAGGCATACAAATTACAGCTGCTGGCGGAGTCTCAAATACATCCTGTGTTCCATGTGTCGTGGTTAAAAAAGCAGTGGGAGTGGGTCAGCCATCACGAGAGTTACCAAGAGGATTAGAAACAAACTTTATCGTCGGAAGATCATCCAAAACCCAACATAAAGTTTGTTTACATAGAACCAGCCTAACACTTCCACTCCTAGTCCTAGCCAAAAGCTAGCCATAATAGAAAAACGACTGAATTTGAATTATCATGTTCCAGCTTTGCTTTACTTTAATGTTATTTTAGGATCAATTGTATCATAAAGTGGATAAAATTTCAGATCAAAGTGTCTAGTGTTTTTGTTCATATAAAGAGAACTTTGGTCTCACTTTGCTTTAACGTTATTTTAGGCTGAATATGAATTAGCATGTTCCAGCTTGACAGGATTGGTTGTGATTCATGATTTTGACATGTAGGATTGCTTATTCTGAAACGGAGATGTCCTCTTATTCTGGTAGGAAGAATCTGTTGGGTGACAATTTTTCTGCTTACCATTTTTTATTTCATACTTTTCAGCATCTAATCTTTAATTGACTAAAAATATGATGAATTTTTTTTAACATTCTTGTCATCTGACATCAGTTTCTTGAATTAATTCTCACACACACTCTTTTAGTCAATTTTTACATTATGTTGGAGGACATGTCGAAATTTTTTTTCCTTTTTACTTTTACTCTACGGCCTATCATCTTTTGTCAATGTTTTCATGTTGTGTTTCTGTGGCGCTCTTAGGTTGAACACGTGATAAGGGAACAAAATATTATGGCTGCAAATGAGTTGATTGAGCTTTTCTGTGAGCTTGTGGTGACCAGACTTTCTATTATTGCAAAACAAAGGTGTCTTATCAAAGCTTAAGTTTGATATCCTTATAAATTAATGTTGTGTGTATAACAAACTGAAAAATAATCCGGCTGTTTAAATATCTTTTACAGGGAATGCCCAGCCGATCTCAAGGAAGGGATATCAAGTTTAATATTTGCGGCCCCTCGATGCTCGGAGATTCCAGAACTGTTGTCCATCCGTGATGTTTTCCAGAAGAAATATGGGAAGGATTTTGTATCTGCGGCTACCGATTTAAGACCCAATGCCGGCGTGAATCGCATGGTATAATTTCATTCCTATCCGTTAAAATGTAGCATCAGTGAAGTAGATATAACTCACTCATACGTATCAAGGAACAATTTTGCTGGACCTTTTCCAAATGAGAAGCCTTGTTTAGTGTTTTTGCCTTCTGCTGCAGCTTATTGAAAAGCTATCTGTTAAGACCCCAGCTGGTGAAATAAAATTGAAAGTTTTGAAGGAAATTGCGAAGGAATACCAGGTTGAGTGGGACACAACAGAATCCGAGACAGAGTTATTGAAGCCCCCGGAAGAGCGTATCGTATACCTCTCACTCTCTTTACACATGCACTCACAGTTCTGTCTCTGTGCAAAACTGACTGTACATGAGTATTATCGCATAGGACTAAGTCTATATGAGACCTATTATATCTAGAATGATAATTGTGTAATATTGTGTCCGATTTTTTACTACTTGCTTTTTATTAGGAAGGACCTGTCAATTTTGCAAGTGCTACCAGTTTACCTGTAAAATCAGTTTTGAAGCGAGCTCCCGAATCAAATCATACAGCTAGCTGGTAATTACATAAATTTGTAAATGTACAGCAACTTATGTTATATCGAAAGTGTTTTTTAGAAAAAGATCTGGCAGATTCTTCCATTTTCAGCATAAAAATCTATATTCTTGTACAGTGAACCAATCAATGTCACATGTTTTCAAGACTTGGCATCTGCTGCGGAAGCGGCTGCAGAAAAAGCACTGGCTGCTGCTGAAGCGGCGGCCGGCCTAGCCTACAAAGGAGCAAAGATGACTGGCACGCATAAGAATCTGAATGAGGCTAACTTTCACACTAAATCTTTTAATTTCACTGGGAACTTTCTACCAAATAGTTTGCCTGCTTTGCAAGGTTTGTCTGATCGGTTTGATGATCAGATAAGGAACAAGACAAATGGTTCTGAGTATTCTTGTTCTGTTAGAGTTCAAGACGAGCGATGTGATGATGATGCTAGAAAGATCCTCAGAAGACGAAGCTACAACTGTCAGACAGCACCAAGTTCTGATATCAAGTTTGACGGATCAGACCGTGATGATGAAGATATTGAGATGGAAAATGCAGCAAGAGATGTTGACACAAGGAAAATATACAGAAGGCACAGCTACAATGTTCGATCTACTGCACGTTCTGATATCAAATTCGATGAATCTGATTATGAAGTCAACTCAGAGGAGATGGACATGCCTACTAGGGGACATAAACAACCTCCACCTAACCGCCAGGCTCCACAAGCTCCAGTTGCTCGAGCTCATCCAAAACTACCTGATTATGATGCCCTTACTGCTCGTTTTGAAGCTCTGAAACATCACAAGTCACAAACCTGAACAGCTGTTTTTGATGATGCCTTTTGTAGTCTGCATGCATATATATATGGATGGTATTGTATACATCATAATGTTGTGAAGCAAAGATTCATATTAATCCATGTTAAAATAATCGCGGTATGCAAATATATCGAGTCTATTATAAATTTTGCTAGGATTTCAAATAAATTAGACGCGGTACGCACAAAAGTTGTGTTTTATCTCAAATCATTTCTGTATGGCATTGATGCATCAACCACACAGTCTTGTGTCAATGAAATGTCTTACTATGGGGCTTAAACTCGAAATCTTGTGTCATGTTGGAACATTAAATGTAGCCGGATCAAGAGGCACGTTAACGGAAGTTTAATGCTATGTGGATCAAAATGATGATGGCATTGCAAAACTGCATATTTTGCCGGACTGAGCCGATTGATGTAAAAAGTTCAAATCACGACATTCAACCACAAACATAAATTTAAAATAGTAATATATAGTTCGTTATTACTAGAATATAAAGTAATTTGAAATAATTGCTAACCTATTTATATACAAATTGAATACATTATCTACATAAATTGCAATTGTGTTTGGCATAGCTGCATCATTACTTTTCTTAAAAATTCACCTTATCAAAATAATAATTATAAACTACCATAAACTAATTACATAAGGTTGGTTAATATCATCAATGCATGTAGCGGAAGTGATGGGCATTTGGGAAGCAAACAGTTGGCTCCAAGTATTGCAAATTCATAATGTTATTGTGGAGTATGATGTTTAAATGGTCGTGACGCGCAAAATTATTCAATTTCAAAATTTTCACTTTGAATTCCTCCAAGGAAATTCATAATGTTATTGTTAAATGTGATACTCAAATGGTTGTCACGTGCTAAATGATTCAATTTCAGATTCTTCAAACTTTGAATCAATTATAGATGATTGCAAAACTCAAGTTTGGAACGTTTCAAATTGTATTTTCAGTTTTTGCTAATAGATCAACGAATCAAGTAGTTCATTCTTAGTCAGGACCACTGCTTCAATGTCTGGTCAAATATGATGAGTCCATCCTTCCCTACTTTTATTTAAGATGTAATTGCTGATTAAAAAAAATAAAAGAATTAGACAGTATAACAAAATAATTACACATATTTTCCATGCAGAGTCGCGTTTTAGTAAATGCGCTATGTAAGAAGTGTAATTCAGGAGTTTTTGTTAAGTTCCCTTCACCAAGTACTACGTGAGAATACACCTTCGACTGCGTGATGTGGACTTCTGCATTCTTCAGCAGCATATCATCCCCCTGTCTTCCCTTCCATCGAACTCCCTCTCTATCTCGTCCATTTTATGCTCATTCAATTCCACGTGGAAAGGTTCGTATTCTGTCCTCTTTTCTCCTTTGGAATGGTTTTTTTTTTTTGGCGATTGATTGTTTAATTTAGTCGATTTGTGATGGTAGAATGGAGCTTGGAGACGGGAAGTATTGATTCTCAGATTGAATTGCGTTTCGGAGCGGAATAAAGGTGCTGAACCTGCTCAATCTGAGTTCCAAACGACGGCGCCGGATCCTGCACCATCGGAGTCGTCATCCTCTTATTCGTCAGGAAATCACGGTGATGATGATACTGGCATTTCGGTATACAAATGGTGTACGGTGCTTGGAGGCGTTGGATTTTTGGAGACTGCGTATTTGACGTATCTCAAGTTCACCGATTCTGACGCCTTCTGTCCCGTGGGAGAGGGCTCTTGCACCACCATACTCACCAGTGACTACTCCTATGTTTTTGGTAATCTTTTATCTGATCTTAATTGAATGAGGGACGTTAAGTAACGAGATTTTCGAGAGCTTTATTTTAACCGAATGAATTTCATTCTGATTATCCTTATTTATGAAAGCCAGTGCTCTTGAGTAAAATTGTTATGTGGAAAGTTTATAATATGCCATTTACATTCTAGGAGGAAAAAAAGAAAGTGATTCAGGACTCTAGCATGACAAAGGATTAATACCTGCTTCTACGCTTTTATTCATAGCTTGAGGTTGAGTTCAAGTGTTATAAACACTATGAATTTGCATCTTATTGTTATGGATATCTCCAGTTACCTTTCTGAATATGTTTTCTGTTTTTGTACCATTCATGTAGTGGGATCATTTCATCTGTCCTCAGCTCAAATATTTCCTTGTTATTTTTGAAGGGAAAAAGTCGTTTTCTGTTTGATGTCTTAACGAATACTATTTTCATTCGAAGC
The DNA here is from genome assembly GCF_012295235.1 of Primulina huaijiensis. Classification (NCBI taxonomy): domain Eukaryota; kingdom Viridiplantae; phylum Streptophyta; class Magnoliopsida; order Lamiales; family Gesneriaceae; genus Primulina; species Primulina huaijiensis. The sequence continues at coordinate 2,987,805 of NC_133310.1, read as the reverse complement.
ATAATTTTCAGAAATTATATCTCATTGCCATCCCTTTCCATTATTAGGTGTTCCTCTACCATTGCTTGGCTTGCTTGCATATGGATTAGTTGCATCCCTCAGCCTACAATTGGATGGAAAGGAAAGAGGGTTTGACTCTGGGAAAAGTGATGGTGAAATAATCTTGCTGGGGACATCTACCTCAATGGCAGTTGCTAGCGCATACTTCTTGTATATTCTAAGCACTGAATTTTCTGGAGAATTGTGTTTATATTGTTTGACATCAGCAATACTATCCTTCAGCTTGTTCTTCATCACCCTAAAGGTTTGTCCGAGGATGAAAGATCAGCCTTGCACTTATAAGTACTTCATGATGTAGCAATGACGTAAAGCTTTTGTTTAATTGCAGAGTTTTGGGACACAACATATTCAACAACGGTTGGGTTCACTTATATCCATATCTATTTTGGTGGTTATTGTCTTGACTGCATCATATAATACTGCCCAGCCTGTCTCTCCAAGGTAGCACAGTGTGCCTGTGATATTGAATAACCTTGTGCATTACTTTTAACAGAAGAATAACCTTGTAACAAAATTCATAATAATCAATAGTTTTGGAATTTTTATTAATAGTGTAACTGTGCAAGAAGTATACATAGGAATTCCAAGTACAAAAGTATGTTTAGATCGAGTCCGATGACCAACAGAAGTTGTCTTTGGCAAAAATGTGGACTGTGACTATGAATTATTACATTGACTAAAATGTTTAAGGAACCCTTTTGGCTTGAATGAAAATTTTTGTTCTTGAATGTAAATAATGGAACTTTGTTTTGTGAGCTCAAACTATATGTTATTGAGACAATGAGACTGTTATAACCTTTTGTCCTAAATGATATATTGTGTGATCTTGCATTATATTCCTTGCCTTGTATTTAACACAGCTTGACCGATATGGAACTACCATATTTCGAAACCAAGGTCACAAAAAAGTCAAGTCCCGTGGCCCTTTCACTTGCAAGACATCTACATTCAATTGGAGCTAAATTATATGGGGCTTTCTGGTGTTCACATTGTCAGGATCAGAAAGAGGTAATTTCTCTTTCGCTCTACTTCCAGTCAATTTGATGTAAGTGGTCTGTGGTTGGTTACTCAACAAAATATCATATTAATTATAAAGTCTGCTACATAATTAAATAAAGAATCAGTGTTGTGGTGATTTGATCAGGAAAACTACCTTGGTTATTTACAAGAAAAATCAAACTCTATTTAATTTTCGCTCATGTATATATGCACACACACACACACACATTTGAGACATGGTGGAGCACTTGTTGGTTAGATTGGCAAGTTGTTTTTTTTTAAAGATTTCATGTTTTCAAGTCATGTCTACTAGAAAAATGCAACCTATCCCAACTTGGATATAATCATTAGAAGACTCATTCTTCTGTCCTTAACATTTTTAAATGGTACGGCTCCATTGAGATTTTTTACCAGTGATTCTTAAAAGGCCTTGGAGAGGTTTTAAAGTTTGTTTTCTTCCTTGGACACACTAAAATGTATCTTCAGTTTTTTAACCCGTCCATTCCTCATGTTACCCTTCCATTTCTTTCTTTAGTGAGTTTTGTACAAGTTAAAGATTCGAAATACTGCACGAATAATTGTGCCATAAAAATTTGCCAAATTAAATTCTTTTAATGCTGGTAGGTTATCTAGGAGTTTTTGAAGGATTAGAAGTACTAAGTTGCTCTAGGTTCTCATTAATTAATTGATAAAGGATGTCCTGAATTTATAATACTGAACTACTTCACGAGCTTTAACTGCATCCAAATAGAAAAAAATGGGTATTCCTGTTTTTAGTTTGTATATTGTTCCTCGAAAACAATGTCTTTAAATTTATTCATCTAACTTGAATATTGATGTCATTGTCATAAAATGACCCATTAGTTGCAAATATAATGTAAGAAATATCAGACACATTGCAACAGAAAACTCATTAATGCTCCCTATCAGAGCAAACACAAAGAATACCTAACTATTAGAGTGGACTCAATAGCAGGGTTATCAGGGATATTTGTCCCTATCAAATGAAAACATACAAGTTTATATGAGTAATTTCTCAAATAATATGAGTTTTGTCCCACAAGTTTAGGTTGTTTGGTGTGTTACTAACATAGAGGTTTAACTTTTAAGTCAACCTTTGTCGTCAAAAAATCACGAGTCTACCCTGCCCGCGCAGAACCTTTTTTTTTTTTTTATTTTATACTACCCTGCCTTAGAACTATTTTTCTATGATAAATATTTTTGGGGGAATGATCGTAAAATTCCAGCAGAAATTACTGTATTTCATTTTTCACTCTAGATACGCTTAGAGACGTTCAATAAGAGATTTTTTAGGTTAGAGATATAATCTTTTGGAGTTAATGTTCCAGAATGCTGGTGAACTATTATCATGTTCCAGATTGGACTAACTATTTTTTCTTTGTGCTTGCTTGTATTTGATTTCTGCGGACAGATGTTTGGGCGTGAAGCATCCAAACTTTTGGACTATGTGGAGTGCTTTCCCGATGGTGTAAAGAAAGGAAATAAAATGGATCAGGCTTGTTTAGATGTTAAAATTGAAGGCTTCCCTACCTGGGTAATCAATGGTCAGGTATGATACCTCTTCAATTGAATATGAAACCACGGTTCACAATTTTTTTTCACGCTTTATTTCACCTTCATGAAATTTATCTAAAACTGATGATGATTGCCTCACCAGCCACTTCATTTGATATGTTTTGATTGCTTGTTTCTATAAATATGTTAGATATTACCGATAAGAATTTTTTTATTTTTTATTTTTTATTTTTTATTTTTTATTTTTTCATCATCTTGGGGTTGCCTGAGGAGTGGTGCCTTTTTATACACCTTTTCTGATGCTTCATTAGCTAAAAGGTAGTTGTTCCAGGTTTTAAGTGGGGAGAAGGAGTTCGCTGAGCTTGCTGAATTATCTGGTATCAAACTTGAAGATTTAAGCCAACCAAAGGGGAAGGTCACCCCCTGAGAAACTAGCTGTGCCGTATTGTTTAGTAGCCTAAAGTAACATGATTGCACCTCTTCTCTATGTTTCTACAGTTGCCATAATATCAACTAGCCTTATTTAAACAATGTTCATGCAGCTGTTCTTTCCTTAAATGATTTTCATGGATATACAATCTTCATCGGTATGGAGCACAAGGAGCAGAGAGAATGAAAAAGGGAAGAAGGTGCACCAATTCCTGAATTTTCCTGTGAAACATATGTTCCGAAGACATTGCTGGTTGCCAAATGAATTTTCTTTACATGACGGTGTATCGTCAAAAATTTGTAAATGGTAGCAGCAGTGACTGATCTGTTATAGTTCATGGGTGAGATTTTCATGACTCTTGTACATCATGAACGATTGAGTGCAGTTCCTTGGGATAATGGGATGTTGAGCAAGTAATAAAAAGAATTACGGATTGTGGAGATATTTTTGCTGTGAATCAATAAATCTCTTTTGTGAATTGTCATAAGCTCAAGCTGTGTATATCAATTTCTTTCAATAGGTCCATCCTCTGGTTAGACCCAGATTGTCTCTTCAATTCCCAGGTCTTCACCTCTCTACTCGTATTTTATAGTTTCTTACTTTCAAGCAACGGAACGTACCCCGAGTTTATCCACAATGAGGATTATTATTCCAAGGTTGATCCTTTTTTGGGTTATCGTTGTAATTATTTAAAGGACACGAAGTGGTAGCTTGTGTAATTAGGTTAAAAGTTTAAGCCGCTTGAAATGTCCATATAATTTACACTAGACAAACTAATCTGTTAACAGGAGCATCATTAGGCAAATTTCTTAGTACTTTTATCATCTCTCTTTTGCCAAATACAGTAAATTGCGCAGCAGTTAAATGAGATGATGTTTTATAAATCCTTTCCATTTATTTGTCATGTGAAATTATGAGAATGACGAGTTGAGGTAGGCACCTACTTGGCATGAAATGTTGCATTTGCTGCGCCAAAAGATCCTAAAGACAATGGACACACAATTTGCTTGACCCTTTTGCCTCAATTGAATGCATAGGCCTACATCTAAACTACTGTATCATGCGAGAGAATGTTAAGAGTTTTTTGATATGCAAACGTACCACCTATACATTCACATAAAAAAAGAAGATATGGGCACTACAGCAGCATTTCAATGTGTCTTAAATAGCACAGTTAACACATTTCTGATGGCTTGTAGTGGTTAATCATTGGCACTTGAAGACCAATAATATTACCAATCGAACTTTTCCACTCTTCATGGATTTTATAATCAAACTAAGTCTTCTTTTTTAAGTATGCAAACCTTCTCTCTGATTTGACCAAGCATCTAGTTTAGCATTAATGAAATTCTGAAGATCCCATCTCCCTTCATTTTCTTTCTATATATGCATATATTATTATAGTTGTTTAGTTAGTTAATTCTAGAAAATCTTTCATCCAACTGATCAACAAACGGTGGGAAATAGTATGTAGCTAGCCATGACACACAAGTGCTCCAATATATAAAAACATTACTGCAAACCGTAACAAACAACGCAATACACAAACATAACATAAATGAACAAAAACCCCAACTACTATATGATTTGAGACAGCAACTGATGACTGGACTCGACTCAAAACCTAAATATGAAGACGAATATATGCTCACAAACCAAAGCTAGAAATTTCGACATACAAGACATCATAGTTAAATCATCAGGAATCCCTTTCGTGCACGGTGCGCTTCTTGGCCTATTGTTTAAGAAATTCTAGCAGTGAATTCCAATCACGTGATATAAATTTTATTTGGAAGGTGGTGGAGACGATATGAATGGGATATAAGGGAACTGAGGGAAGCTGATGGGAATAGAAGAAAATGGAGGCAAAGAGAATTTAGGTACACCAGGGAATGATGGAATAGCTGGAATGGTGGGGATTGATGCCGTAGGCGGCACACTTGGTTTCGGCAATGCGGATGGAATAGTAGGGTTCGTAGGAAATGATGGCATTGGTGGCAAGCTTGCTGCAGGAATGGTTGGGTTGGCTGGAATTGATGGGATGCTGGGTAACCCCGGTCCAGATTGCAACAGATGACGTGAAGCGTCGCATTTTTCGATGTTGTGCGCGACGAATGCCATTACAGAAAGAACCACAAGACAATTGTATATTGTTCTGGCCATGATATGGTTGCTTCAAGATTGAAATAAATAATGAACGAAGTATTGCAACTTTGGATTTGTATATAATTAAGTTTTGGTTTTGCTGATGGAAAACAAATTGGATTTTTGGGGTATATATAGATGAGATTTAAGGCATGCTTTTGGTATTTTTGACTTATGTTTCTTATGTTGGTGGAAATGGGTTTGGTTTGGTTATGACTCTAATGGTTTGTTTGGAAATGTTTCTTGGTCCAATTGCATGGTAACTGGATGAAGTACGTAAAAGTCAATTTCTTGGCCAGCTAAGTTATATAGTGTTTTATAAGTGAGTTCTCGTAAATTCTGAATCAATTATTTTAAATGTGCTTAATCTAGGAGTTGTTAAACAACCTTCTAAGATCTTGTCTACAAAATGGCGTTTTATTTTTCAATTATAAGATAAATAGAAATAATTTGATATATATTTATAAGTCCCATCATTTATATAAATGGAAATGTGAAATATGGCATAATTGATTGGTAAAATAATTGAAATTCACTGGATATTAGAAATGGACAAAATAAGAGGCTTTAAAAAATCAGAACAATAAACTATTATAGGCTTGCGCCCTATATTTATTCTCTAAGTTTTTGAGGAAGTTTGAGAAATTATTTTCTCGGATATACTCGGGTTAAGATTGTTAGATTGAATGTTTTGTATACACTTGTAATTTTCTCCCTATAATAAAGATTTGCAGTAGTTTCGTTAACGTAGCCTATATTAGATGAACCACACAAATCTTTGTGTTCTTGTTGATTATTTTATTCCGTAATTTTTTGCACTAGCTATATTATCATCTTGATCGTCATCATTTCACTGTAATTACCCAACAGTATTAATGTTAAAAAAATTAAGTTACCCAAAAAACTTACTTTCACCTTATTTCTTATTCTTTTATTGATCATCATGTCATCTCTACTATCAAATTCTTGTAGTTTCTCATATCGTCCGAAACTTATATTATTTTTATGTAGGACATTAACTCCATTGAAGTGAAGATAAATCTCATTTACTAATCCATTATATAGAGTAGAAATTTAACTTTAGCTGCTAAACACTGCTGGAATATATTGCAATAGTATATATTTTCCTCATCTTATTCAGACTCATATATCCAAAATATATGTGTTATCATCTTTGGTGAAACATATTATAGAAGAACCAAATTATCGTCTCGATAATTTTTCCAACGAGTGATTGAGATATAAAAATAAAATAGTGTGATTTTATTATTCAATAATCCATTTCCCAAATTTATAATTATAGTATTTTACTATATTTTCTTAGGCGTTGATTAATCTTTTAAAAAAATTACATTGTTATCTTTTTAATGAACAATAATAGTTGTATATTTATTATTCACCCATATTGTTTAATTTTATGTCTGAAAACTAAATTTATTACTTCTTAATTTCCACTTTTTTTTTACTATTCACCTATATTGTTTAATTTTATGTCTGAAAATTAAATTTATTACTTCTTAGTTTCCACTTGTTTTTTAAAAAAAAAAAAAAAAACGCACAAGCTACTGAAATCATGCATTATATATGTTTTACTTGAAAAATTGCACCTTACAAAAATGTTTGAAACCTAACCGTGTATGACAATTGGTTTGAAATTAGTGAAAAACCCGCATGAACCGCACTGTGATCGCCCCTATTGCAGCCTGCAGGACTTTCATTTAGTTAATTAAATTAAATTTCATTAAATTCTATCAAATAACAATTCCATTTTCAAATTTCCTTTTTGCCAAATACTTAATATTGAATTTATAATTTCACATTCCATCGAATCCCATGTTACCAAACAGAGTGTCGAGTGATGTAAAAATGAAAAGACATTAACTATTTTGAAATGGAGGATACCAAATAGTGTTAATATATGTGTGTTGTCTAATTATTTTATTTAAAGATATTTTAGGTATTTGGCATGTATATCAATATATGCACACTTGATTAGACAGCTACTAGTGGTCATAAATTTCGTCAAACTAGCTAGTTGTCTCCTTTTTAGCATGAATCAAATATATATATATATATATATATATAGATATATATCTGTGTGTGTGTGCGCGCGCGCAGTGCATCTAGTTTAGCATTAATGAAATTCTAGCTGAAGGTCCCTTCATTTTCTGTTTGTTATTATAGTTATTTGGTCCAGCAAATCTTAGTCACTGTTGCGGCTGCGGAACGGCCAGAGCTAACGTCAAACGTGAAATAGAGTAGAGGAGAAATGTGTCACACCTTTTTGTACTAAAACAGATATGGAACCACAAACCGTAATAAACAAAACAATACACAAACGTAAATGAACAGAAACCCCAACAAGCTACTGCGGTAGGATTTGGGACAACTAGTAACTGGACTAGAACCTAAATATAAAGATGAATGCATGCTTCCAATCACAAACCAAAGCTAGAAGTTTCGATAAATACAAGAAATCATAAATTCATCATGGATCCCTTTCATAACGCTCTATCGTAGATAGCCTAGTGCATGTGAAATTCTATTTGGAAGGTGGTGGAGAGGATATGAATGGGATATAAGGGATCTGAGGGAAGCTGGTGGGAATTGAAGACAATGGAGGCAAAGGGAATTTAGGTACACTAGGGATCCATGGAATGGTGGGGATTGATGCCGTAGGTGGTTTCGGCAATGCGAATGGAATAGTAGGGTTTGTAGGAACTGATGGCATTGGTGGCAAGCTTGGTTTTGGCAATGCCGTGGGAATAACCGGATTGGTAGGCAGTAATGGCAACGGTGGCAGTGGTGATGGAATGCTTGGTAACCCCGGTCCAGATTGCAACAAATGACGGGAAGCATCACATTTTTCGACATTGTTTGTGATGAATGTCGTCACGGAAAGAACCATAAGGCAGATGTAAATGGTTCTGGCCGCCATGATATATTTGCTTCGAGATCGAACTAAATTGTGAAAAAGTATGAAACTCGGGGTTTGTTGCAAAAAGTTTTGGTCTTGACGATGATGAAAAACATATGGCATTTTATGTGGGGTATATATAGATATGGAGTTTAAGGCATGCTTTTGGTATTTTTGACTAGTGTTTTTTATGTTGGTGAAAATGGGTTTAGTTTGGTTATGACTCCCGTAGGTTATTTGGAAATGTTAACATTGGAGATACAAGTTGTTAGTTCATGAGTTTATTCCATGATAAAACAAATTTTCAGATTTTTGGTCTTAGGTCACCTAATTGTGATGTTTATGAGTGAGCCGTTGTAAATTTTGAATTAATGATGTTAGATGTGCTTCATCTAGGAGTGGTTAAACAACCACTAGGCGGCCATCTTGTCTGCAAAACGGTGTTTTATTTTTCATTTTTAAAATAAATCCTAAATACTTTAATATATATTTATAAATATCATTATTTATATAAATAAAATGTGTAATATGACAATTGAGAGAGAACATAAATTAAATTCATCATGAAATATTTGTAGTTCATCAGACAAGGGAAAATCCCTTTATGGTGCTCGAATTACTCAATTGGAGGAGAAGATGCGTGAATTTATGGCTCGTATGGTGTTTTCTCAAACACTAGACTGTCCTTCTGTTTTTCTAGACTTTTCTTCACCCATTATAGATTCTGATGAGACTCAAGCTCCTTAGACACCATCCCAGTAGTTAAAGTTTGAGTTTCGATTGGATTGACTTGGAAATGTTTGGAAGTGATTGAACATTTTATAGAATGAATTGACATTTGTTTTGGATATTTGACACTTGAATAGTTGGTATAAATATTTGTATTGATTTTGATGTTGATAAGTTGTGGCTTAGAATAGTTGTATTGATGTTAATACTGTGTTGTGCTTTTTGGATGGTTATATTGATTTATTATGCATATTGTGTTGTGTTTGGATTGGTGTAAATAACAAAGGTAGAAAGAGGAAAAACAATATGTATTTAGAGACTGATTTCATAAATTCGGTCTCTAACTTAGAGACTGATTGTGTGACATCGGTCTCTCATATAGCGACCGAATTATGAATCGGTCTCCATGTTAGAGACTGAATTTAATTAGTCGGTATCTAAATTAGAAACCGTATATAAAATATCGGTCTTTATTTTAATGACCGATGACGTAAATGCGGTCGCTAATTTAAAGACCGATTAATCGTACCGGTCTCTTACAATTAACGACCAAGGTTATTGATACCAAACAAAGTGGTCGCTAACCGGGCTCTATTTTGCTGTAGAGATCGATTTGTAGGTCTATAATCCGTGTTTTTCTTGTAATGTGTGTTCAAGATTTGAATATATGATATTGTGGGTTTTTAGTGATCTGAGATTTCAATGATGTAGTGTATGTAAACAAAAGCATGTTAAAATATTTTGAACTTTATTATAAACTCTAAAGAATAGAGAATTAGTACAATTACATTGTTTACAACTGGACACTCATATTTATAGTGTACATTTAAAGAATTTAAATAATTAGATAATGTTATAAATACTAACCTAATGAAGAACTAGATTCGATCTACATAGGCATATACATAATACGTAAAGATCAATATGTGAATATATAAACAAGAACGAATTCAAATCCCTAGTCATTGATGTTGAATTTGAGAGAAAAACTACAGAGATCTCATGAACACAAGAAAACATAAATTTTCTAAATCTATGCAATTGTATATGGTGTATTTCTGAATAACTACATATATAGATTTAAGGATCATGTATGTCACTATTTATATACGTTCTCTAACCATCATAGAGAAACTCAAGATTGGACAAATCTTGATGATTTTTATCTAGTATATGGTAAATCAATCTCATGATATTTACAATCTTAATATAGATAATATTGTTGATTTACTTTCTTCTAAATATGAAACGTCTCATTTTTATCTTAATGAAATATGTGACAATAATTAAATTATTTTATGGACTTAAATAAAATAATCTAACATTTTATCACTTGGTCAACATATTTCAAATAACTGGATAATCAAGAAATCAATCAGCATCCAAAGTTAAGAACCAAATACATGAATCATGATAATAGATTCTCTTATACTGAGTATTATCTCATATGTATCACACATGTATCATATTTCTTAATATAACTTAATGAATAAAACCAAATTTTTATTCTAAATCGAACTTAATTAATATTTTCTCAAGATAACTGAATATGTAAATAACTAAATATGAGAAATATCATAATTGAATGAGTTTCATAAATATATAATCAAAATATTTGTATATACCATGAAATCTTTTAGGAATCAAGGTCATCATTTATTACTACATGATCACATATAAATTTGCATGTCTTTAGGTCAAAGGATCATCAATTCAATGATAACTTGTTCTATCATCACTTTATTTTGCTTAACACGTTCTCCAAATACTAAAACACTTAATGTTGACATTTAATTCAACTGTTGCTTTAGTCACAAAGACTACAACTGAATTGTCGTAATATAATCTTAATGACTTGGACATAAGATTCACAATTCTAAGCCAAAAATGAAACTTCTTATCATACACCATACAATAGTATTTCAAAATAAGAGATGAATTTAGACTCCATAGTGGAATCAATAAATTACTTCCAAATTGTTAATTCTTCTATACATAAGCATGTAATATTTAATATCATGAAGGTATACTAAAAATATTTTGCAGCTTTTTAGGGGTCAATATTTATATAACTCTGATAATTTCTCTACAGACTAGCTCTCACTAACCTTCTGATATACATAATGGCTTACAATGTTCTCAACAAAACTTAAATGAGAGATAACATTGTGAAACCTTGAATATCACTAATGTGATACTTGTTTCAAACTATATAGCTTTTTTACATGTAAGTATCGATATGCGGAAATATAAATAGAAACGAATTCTAACAGATAACCGATATCTTAATCGAAAATATAAGTGGTACACCAAAAAGTTATGGCTTCAATTAGCTGTAGATTTAATGTGTCGAGTTTTATCCTCTAGAACTCAAAAAAATTAGAGTAAAGGATAATATATCCTATTATTAGACTCGATCTCAGGTAACAAACCGATGGTTCCACAAGTACCCTTAAATTTTCAATTTTGAGTTTAGATTTGATCAAGGAAATATTTTCATTAATTCCGATACTCTAAAATTTTTAAAACTAAGAACAGATTTCAAAACTTAAAGTTCTGTACTCTGAGTACGAAAATTTTATAATTAAAAATGAAGTATGAAAATTTTATTGAAAATTAAATTTGAAAAAAAAAATTAATTAATTCATATAAAAAAAACAAAAAAAATCAGGGCTTTAACTTAAATTTAACTTGTCTAAGCATCCTCTTAATTATTAATCATGATATTGCCAAAAAAAAAACCATCCATTAGGGCAGCTGATGTTCCAGTTAGAACCATTGACCACGGTCCGGTTTCGAGTAGAGTCCAGTTAAAACCGCTAACACGCATAAGCTCATATCAACAATGGCACTTATATTCCAGAAGAAAAAAAAACGGAAGTTAGCTCTTTCTGAAAATGACACAACTGAATTCCTCATATAAAGCTTCCAGTCCATAATAGTACTGAGTTTAAGTGTTAATGCTCTAACAAATTTTATAGTGTTAATGCTCTAACAAATTTTTTTACTCGATAAACAACAAAAAGGTAACATGATTGCAGGAAGTCAGATACATGAGTAGCATGATGAATTCGACTCTTAAACGTCGCATCATTGTGAGCTGAATGGTTTGATGTGTCCTCGTTTTGATACTTCATGTAGTGTTTTCTGAAATGCAGAAATTTATTAGCTGCCGTCAAATGGAAAAGGCAACTGAAGATGTACCGTTAATCATGTTAATGTTGTCCACTGCTTTGTGATACCAACTTATCTGCAAGTACAAGACATATATAACATAGTTATTAGGCAACATTGGATAAGCTGACAAGAAAGCTTTATCACGCTTGTAAAATACAAACCAAGAAAAACCATAGAATCGGAGGTATGGGAGGTAGATTAGAAGAGGTAGCACGGATGTTTTACCTTGAATAAAAAAGCAATTAAATTTACATTGTCTATGACTCTATTCTTCATCATAAAAACAAAATGAATATTGACCAAATACACTGAGCACCCCCTCATTTAGTTTCATGGGTTCACATAAGAAAGCATTCATGAAAGTAGCTCATTACTCTGGAAAATAGGGCACGTCCTAGAACAAAACAATTTCTGAAATTGAACCCAGTGTTTTTAGGCAAGAACATCACGACTTTGAATAAGTTCATTAGTTATCTGAAATAACAAGGGGAACAAGATCAAATGGGAAGGCAACGTAGAGTTCTTAATCACCAATCACTAAAAAGCACAAAAGAAGAATGCAGAATGCATGTGAATTATGTAATTAAAGACAAAAAGACCACATCTCACCACATCAAACACAGACAAAAAGGCCACACATTTCACCACATCAAACACTAGCATTTTCGCAGTCAACAAAAAAGTCAAATGCACCTTTACGTTGCGCCATGATTAATGCAAAGTCCCGTGGCTATACATGAAAATCTCCTGACTATATTTCATAAACCACCACCAGTATTTTCAAGATTTGTGCTCTCCATATGATGTGCAACTAGTTAGCATTAGAATAATTTTCATTTTAAATCCATAATTTCACCATCTCCTCCCCTTCTCCTGCTCCTCACTCATCCCCTCCTCACCCATCTCACTGAGACAAAAAATAATTCAAACAAGTTCTTGTTTCAGTTTCAATGGTAGATAATATGCACAACTGGGATAAAACAGTAGCCAAGTCTTATAATTTGGCGAGTTCCTGATGCATAGCTGATTTAATATTTTAATTATTGCATCCTAACAAAGAGGCAGCTACAATTGGGGGTGCAACGAACAAAGTCAAGCTAAATACTGTTCATATTTCAATGCTTGAATATTTAGTTCCAGCTTTAGCAGAGACAGCCAAAGCTAAAAAATCCTCACTCAAGTTAGAATTTTCTAACTTAAGTCAGCCAAAGCTAAAAAAAATGAAGTTGTTTGAACTCATCCTCACCCAAGTTACAATTTTCTAACTTGTGCTTGACTGGTAGCCTTGGGTAGCATTCACGACCAAACAAACAAATAAATTTGGCTTCAAATAATTTCAAACTCAAGCTCACCTTTACTGTAAAATTCTGAATTCAAATAACTGGTTCATCAAGTTGGTCCTATTCACTTCATTAAATGGACAACATTGAACTTGACAGAGGGAATAAGAAAAGAAATAGAATCGCACCACGCATCAATCCAGCTGATATCATTCGATCCATATTGTCAATCCGCTGTTGTATAGACTTTAAAACTGAATTTAATGATCTGACCCTTTTCCGAACACCAGAAATCCTTGCTGAATGTTGCATAATGAAGGTCGACGGTGCATCTTCCAGTAAATTATCAAGCTCTGGAGAAAATAGAGAATAAAAAATAGCCCAAAAAACTGCTCTGGAGAAAATAGAGAATAAAAAATAGCCCAAAAAACTAAGTCTAAAATTAAAGTAGATCAAATTGGTATGCAATTACCACTAACTAGTATAAATATGTCTTTTGTGCATCACATTTCGGAGCACTAAGATAAATCCAAATTGTCCGCGCATAGTAAAAACTAGTTAATCACCTCCGGTGAGGCGATCGAGAGCAGAGCAGAGTTTGTCTTGGCTTCTAGAGGTGGCGTCGGCCGTGCGATCGAAGCCTGTGATTACAGATGAAATCAACAGGTTCAAACTGTCCGCTACCGAGGAATTTGAGCAATTTGTCGCAGCTGAATTGTCAGTAGATTCGCGTTCATCGCCAGGGTTGACGGCGGTCCCGGGCGAACGATCATCCTGGGTTCCGTCCGACATGCTTTCCGAGTACTACTTGGGCTATCGAGAACAATTTGTCGTCATTTCTACCAAAAATTAAAGGTAATTGACATAAACATCGCTGCTTATTAACGACCACTGTAGTTAGATTTTGTAAAATTTTATAAATTTCTAAAAAAATTTGTGAATATATTTATTTTGCACTAATATTTGTAAACTTTTCATATAATCATTTTATAATTTATAATTGTTATTTTTTTAAAAAAAATTAACAAACAGATGAATTTTAAAAATTTTTATTTATTTCAAATGTGTTTATCTCTCAATATAATGATTTTTATTTCTTTATTTAATTTATGAATGACAATATTGCAATTAAACTTCAAATTATTCAAACCAATTCAACCTATTTATTTAATTAATTAATATTTTTAAAAATTAATCAAACTTAAAATAATATTCATTTTAAATAAATTTTTGTATAAAATATATATTTAGTTTGTTTTTACAATATATCAAACAAAAAAAATAAACAAGATAATTATTTGTACCTGGAAATAAATAATAAGTGTGTTAAAATATTTGTAATTAGTGTAACTTTATAAAATTTTAATATATACTAGTACACCGACGCACGCGTTGCGTGCTTGTATAATATTTTTTATAATTCATTTGATTTATATTTAAATGATGATCAAAATATAATTATAAGAAATAGTGATGGACTACACTGTAATTTTGATATATAAATTAAAAAATAAAATAATAAAAAAAAATGACTTTAGTAAGAATTGAATATATAACATAAACCCCAAGAAACAATGACTCTATCCACTGAATTACATATAAGTTACATTAAAATTTTATTAATATATATAATTATTAAAGCAGACCATGACACCAAAGTTAGTTACTCTAAGTATCTCAAACTTAATAAAATAGTATAGATAGTATAGATATATACACACACATACATACATACATACATACATTCAAGTTTAAAAACAATTTATTCATGATTGTGTACAAGAATTTTGAGTTAACTAAAATTATAGAAAATAATTAAACGTCAAATGTTATATAAAAATCATGAAAAGTCTATAATCAATACACTATCTGATACTTTTTCTTGTAAAATGCATTAAACTTAAATTTCTTACTTGGAATATTTAATATAAATATAAATAAAAAACTATCTTTGACATTAATTATTATAATAATAAAGAAATATTTTCAATAGCAACATAATAGTTTCATTTTTAACTTAATGATTTTATTAAGGTATAAGTATCTTTATTCAAAGGAAAAAAACGCGTTTCCTATTGTTTTGATATTTCCCCATTTTTTTTTATTAAAGTTTAGTATGTATATCAGATGTTCATAGGAAATAATGTTGTTTTAAATGTTGTTGTAATTTAATAAAATATATATATATATATATTGTTTTTGGTGGATGTAAACTTGATGTTTACGAGAGTTGAGAAAAAACATATGCTCAAATCAACAAATTTAGCTGTGTTTTTTACAAGTTATATTGAAGTGTGGAACATTGTCGTATCTGACATCTTATAGGTCTGAATCGAGTTTGGAAAATGGGCCTCTCAATCGATATGTCAAGATTTTGTTATTAATATTTTTTTTTTCAACAAGTCCAAATAAACATAAATATTAAGGTTGAAATATTTCAGATAATCACTTAAAAACTATTCGTGTCGTTGTTCTACCCATAAAAATATTAATTAAGATTGAATAATCATGATCTTCAATTTTTTTCTCAATTGATAACATAGCTAATACATTCAATATTTCTTGTGATGCTGATCGGAAATTAGTTTTGATCAGCTTCAACTTTGATTTCAATTTTTCATTTCTTTAGTTTCAATCATGGTTTTATAGAACTCAAATTCTCTATAATTTTCTAAAGTTGAAATAAGTCCTTTCATTTGTTTGATAGAGACATCAATATCTATAACTTCAATTTTAAAAAAATTTATTTACAGCAAGCCAATCAAAAATTCAAAAATCTTTAGTTAATATATTGCTAAGGACTCGGGTTCACTTTTTCTTTTAGGATTTTTCATCATATCTTCCGAGTTAACAAAAGCATATGAAGTTTGTTATTTAATAGGATTCACATTTTTAATATGATTTTTTCGACGAGTTTGTGACAATGACTTAAGTGTTAGCTCTTCTACATGATCTTTAAAAGATTTCGTATCTTAGTAAAATAAGATAATAATGTATAAATGTGTTGTATTACTCCAAAATTTGACATAACTCTAGGACAACAATTAGCTATATCACATAATATCAAATCAAGCTTATGACATCCACACGATATATAAAAAAGCTCTATGATTTATTTCAAGTAACTTGTTATGTACATCGTTGTGCTTCACTTTCATATTTGATTAATTATCATATCATTGGTTTCTTATATCTTCGATGTCAAGTTCAAAATTTCTCAACAGGTCTTGTATAGTTTGGTAAAAAATTCATGTCCTCATGTATCATCCACCTTAAAAAATTATATTCAATATTCTTCAACCACCATAGAGTTTGTCTAAACATCCACCCAATATGTTAAAAAAGGTATTTGTTTAACTCGCGTATGGAGTACAATCTAATATAATTGAGTAATATTTCGCTTTTGAAACTTTTGCAATGATTCAAACATTCCATTCATTTGCCAACATCTATTTCAATTTATTTTGAACTTAAGGACCAAGATATATATAACGAATCTCGCGTGCTTGAATACGTCGAATGTGCTCTTGCTTTATAAGATCAAACTCACCAATCATTTCAATCATCAGCAAAGAAATTGTCATTATATATTCACAATATAAAGCTTCTCATAATCTCTTCGAAATTCCAAATTATTTTTCGCAAGCCTATGCACAAAAACAATAATCATCTTTAACAATTGTCTCCAATTTTTTTTCTTGGTTAATTTGTACTTGCACACTTTCATCTATTGAATTATGATTTTTAAGGCACCGACTCAAATTATGCCAATTTTTGTATCCTTCATTTGCCAATTGACCAACATTATTATATTGCTCTGGTTAGCAAAAAAATTGGAGCAAAAACAAAATATTATGTCTAAAAAATCGAGTATACTTACATTTGCTATCAATTTTATCTTCATTTTGTAGCAACCATTTGTGATGTAATATATCAAAATCTATTCGTATTGTCTTTGGGAAGTGCAATACTACCATTCAACCAAAAAATCTCTAATATTTATATCGATTTTCTCTCAAATTCCTAGATCATCAATTATTATGATCAAGCGTTACAGTAAGTCAAAAACTATAGTTGTTTGTCAATGTGCAATTTTATTTTCTTATACTTCGTGAAAGCGTAGAGTGCACTTACTTGTATGTTAATGAGTCATGTTGTTAAGCACATGTGTCCATGGAGGTGGATTACTATCTGCTGGTATTGTCTCATATATCTTAAAGATCAGTCTTAACATTTTCTACTGTCGACCATATCCCCAGCAGAGACAGTATTATCCGTTAAAATCTGACGCCACACTTTTATGACCAACCAGATCAAATAGCGCAACGTCAACAATTTGACGCACGAGAACTTCTCAGGAAGTCATCAATCACAATATTAATCTTACTCATGAACGCTTAACCTAATATAAATATTCAAATGAAACAAATTCTCTTGATTCAAATCTTCAATGATATCAACATTGTCTTTTTCATTTGATTCAATCACAATGAGATCTCAATTGTCTTTTTCATCATCACAATCATCTACATATAGATCGATCTTTTTAAAACTATTTTTTGTTTCTGTTTTCTGGTTCCCCGTCTGCCAAAAATACCAGTTGTTTCTTCTCTCATTATATTAATGCTACCACTGAAATATTTACTAATATCTCCAACATGAGTTACATGACTATGAATTAATGCTTCTTCTCTTTGATTCTTTTTTCTTTTTTAATATCCACATAAATGTTTTGGTGTCATTTTTTATTGACTATACCTAACAAAATAAAAATAAAAACAATTTTTTCACTTTTAAAATAATGGGACAATACTGATAGTCATATACATTTCATTTTCCTCCTTCAATTTTTTATATATCACATACCCCTTCGTATACCAACAAATTTAACAACCAATTTTAATCTTCATTTTTTTTATGGCAAAAATTTGTGTGAGACGGTCTCACAGGTCGTATTTTGTGAGACATGTCTCTTATTTGGGTCATCAATGAAAATGTATTACTTTTTATGCTAAATGTATTACTTTTTATTGTGAATATCGGTAGGGTTGACCCGTCTCATAGATAAAAATTCGTGAGACCGTCTCACAAAAAACCTACCATTTTTCTAAAACCCACGCACCCACATGTCTGCATATCTTTGAATATCTAGAAAGGCTTGACAAATTTTAGATAAATTAATTAAATAATAGGCAAGAAAAAATATTGGGACTACTCACTGGTGTTGTTTATTCGTTCACCTCACCCAGATACGGCCTCATAGGGAAGTGGCAGTGGGAGTTTTTGACACATGTGTGGAGAAAAACCCTGCAATTGCTTATTTTGTAGCTCTACTGTCAAGAAATATTAAAGTTCGACGTCCAGTTCAAGTTTAAATAAAAAAAAAAAAAAAAAAATAAAAAAAAAAAAAAAAAAAAAAAAAAAAACTTGAACAATCTGAAAAATAACTAAATTAATAAATGTTTAATTAGATTTAAGACGTGAGGATCATAGAGTCGTCGCAAAGATATCTAAAGAGATAAAAACAAATATTGGAATCATTGTTTTCAGTTTTAACTGATTAATTATCAATGTTCTTGGTTGTTGTGATAAGATATAAATGTTCACAAAAATTCTTGTGAGACGGTCTTACGGATCAATTTCGTGGGTCATCTATGAAAAAGTATTATTTTTTTATGTTAAGAGTATTACTTTTTATTGTGAATATCGGTAGGGTTGATCCGTCTCACAAATAAAGATTCGTGAGACCGCCTCTTACTCATAAATATTTTATGTTTGGTTTTAAAAAAAATTGATTATTTTTGTGGTTCGGGTTATGGATTTTTTTTTTTAAAAAAAATGAATCTAATTTGATTTATATAATTTATAGCCATTATATCTTTTATTCTAGGTTTTTTCGTATAATTGTCAGCACTTACAATTTTTTTGTCTTAAAATTGATATCTTGTGGAATTCACACATAACCCCTCACCAATACCACAAAGTCTATATTGCAAAAAACTAATGGACAACATTAAAATAGAACATGAACATAGCAATACAACAACAGTTAAGACATACTAAAAGAAGTAATGAATGCAATACATGCACCAAAAAATAGATGCATGGACAACCATTCATGAACTCTAGAGGGCGATCACGGTGTGGTTTAGAGTGTTTTTTTTAAATAAATAAATTGAATTTTCTATGTACGATCCGGTTTGAATTATACTTTTTTTTTTTATTTGCGGTTTGATGTGAAATTAGATGTGCATTTGCTTACAGGTACATGATGTTTCAGGCGGTTTTTTTAATAAAGATAGAATGACTAACCAGAACAAATAAAAATTATTAATACAATAAACCAACAATTAGATTGTGTAGAATATTAAAGAAACTTATAATATCTTTCAAATAAAAAAAACATAAAACTATATTAAAAAATATTTCCGTTCACTCTATAATTTTTCTTGCTGATGATCGATTTAATGCAATGATCGAAATCAGTTTAATACTAATCATGAGTTTAGAAAGAACGAGTTAAACTCTAGTCTTTTGTTGATGATTTTTCTCGTTTTACGTAAATTTTATTTTTAAATTAAATTTATTTTATTGATATGTACATGTCCGTATTTAATTTTTACTAAATATTTAAAAACTTGTCATCTATTTTTCTTTTATCTATTCTAATTACTAAAGCTAGGACTTGAGGGATTGAGAAATGCATTGGGACATAGTCAAGAAATTATGTTTGTGTTTATTATAATGTTCTTATATTAGGTAGTCATACTTCCATTGAATTTAATTATTGCGTTTCCCAAAGTAAATAATAATATGGTATGAAGAAGGACTTGAGAATTTTAATGTTTTGAAAACTTTAATAAATGCTTTATTTGAGTAATAAATTCTACCACTTTCATTATTTTAGTTAATATAGTTATAGTTATTAATATAAACGGTCTTATTTATGATAGCGATTTTAAAAAAAAGGTACAATTCTTGATGTATGTTGGAACCTACAACAATATTCGACTTCTCCCGAATTGCCAAGTTTCAGGGAATAGCGATAGGTCAATTTATTTAATGCCATAAGAGAAATCCTTGTAATAAAAAAAAAAAACGATCACAAAAAAATTTATGAGACCGTCTCACGGAATAATTTTGTGAGATAAATTTCAATACGACTCAACTTATGAAAAAAGTATTATTTTTAATATCAAAAATATTACTTTTTATGTTAGATTTGCGTCGGATCGATCCGTCTCATAAATATAAATTCGTGAAACTGTTTTACAAAAAAAACTTACTCGACAATGATATACACATATTCGGTCCCTATGAGACAATCCTAAATATTTTCAGAGTCCCAATATAGACCTTTCTTTCTTTCTTTCTTTATTTGTCCTAAATATATAAGTGTATATTTATATTTAATATTATATTTTTTATTTTCCTAATATATCCGTATTGAATTTTAGGATCTCGTAATTAACTAACTATTGAAAAGATAACAAATTATTTATAAAGAGTTATTAAATAAAGATAAAATTGAAAAGTTGTTTGTATAATTGATATTTTCAATGAATTCTTGAAATGTGTCTGGTTAAATAAGTCTATAGGCTAAAAACATTTTTTTAAAATGTTTTTTTTAAATAAAGCATTTGGTTACAAAAAGTTATTTTAAAAGAGTGAGTCTCATGTGAGACCGTCTCACGGATCTTAATATGTGAGACGAGTCAATCCTACCAATTTTCACAATAAAAAGTAATACTCTTAGCATAAAAAGTAATATTTTTTCATGGATAACTCAAATAAAGATCCGTTTCACAAAATACGACCCGTGAGACCGTCTCACACAAGTTTTTGCCATTTTAAAAAACATTTGTTTTAGAAGCTTTTTTTTTTGACTATTTTTTTTAACGATACATTTGTTTTAGAAGCTAGACTCTAAAGTTTCTATTTTTATTTCTATTTTAAAATAAAAATAGTATTTTTACATTTATTCCAACGTTAAAATTGTTTTTTTTAATAAAAATACTTAAAAGCTGAATTTATCTAAAAAAAAATTTAATCTACAATTTTTATATTCAAACTTGTTTTGTGAAAAAAACAAAAGAGACGTATATGGAAGGAAAGTAATAATAAATAAATATTAAAAAAATACACAAAACAAGCTGATTGGGCAGGTGCAACAGTGTTATCTAGAATAGCCACATGCCCAATTTATGCGAGTACACCGAGGGAGGGACATTGCGGCTCAATTATTGCTCCATACATCAATATCAAGCAATATACAATAATGGTCTTATAATGTCAATCTCATACCTACCTCATATACATATAAATTGATGTGTTCGCGAAGATGGTTGTGGGGTGGTGTGAAAAGTAAATAAATCACAGTTTTATTTTGTTATTGTATTTTCATTTTAATTTTGTTATTGTACTTTCTCTCTTTAAATTACATTTTTTACGGTTTTAAATTACAGTTTTATTTTTCCAATGTATTTTCTCTATTTAATTTTGTAGGTAATTCTTCAAATAATTTACCAACTTGTCCCACCATTCTTGATGAAGAGGCAGATGATCCTGAAAAATGTGTCTGAAATATTGCTTACTCACTGATTTTACATTGATCTGTTTAAGTTCTGATGAGTTATTTTTGGGGATGTCAAGACTTTTTTTTGGAGAGCTAGTAATTTTTTTTATGTAATTCATTATGTCGTGAAAATACTTTGTTTGTTATTATTAATTGTGGTCGAAGACATGAATTAGTTTTCTATTGTGTTGTATTTATAGGCTTGTTTGTTTCATAATTCAGTCATGTGATAAGTAGATTACTATTTTCATTTAAAAAAAATTCGGGTCTCGCAGGTTTACCCGGCCCCATTTCGTATTTGGGGTGGGGTGAGTTCGAAGAATATTTAATCGGGGTGGAGGCGGGTAATGTGTCAAAGTTTTCTTCATGGGACGGGTCTTGAGTTTAGCCATACCCGCCCCATTAACATCTCTAAAAATAGTATGATTGTTCTCTAAGGGATATGGGAAAAACATCAGCAGATTGACGCGCACATCCCCGAACTCATGGGCCTAACAACCCTATCCACTAATATTCAAGTAGGTGTAATCTACGCTGTCACAAGTATAAAAAAATAAAGTTACATATTTACTAACGATTATAGATTTTGTATAGTGATAAGCAATTGATACTAACACATTGAATTAGTCCAATCTAATCAAATGTTTGATTACAATTATGCATATTTATTATTTATCTTATATATATAATCATTAATTATTTATCCCACATTAATCAAATAATTCAAATAATTATGATATCATCATTCATATATTTCTTTATTTATATTATATTTATTAGTTATTGAAATGATAAAATTTCTCAAATTTAATTAATCATCGATCTGATCCATATTTTAAGTGGAAAGTAATGTTTTTGACGTATAAATAATATTTTTCATATATTTGGTCGAATATGATATATATATCACAAAATTAATCTATAAGATGATCTCACATGAGTGTTAATGTTATTATTTAATCAATAATATTTTATATCATACTCAAATGTTTTAATAATCAAAATATTATTTATAAGGACGCATAGTGAAGAAGTGGCAAAATATGATGTCGTGATTGCTTTAAGTCAGACAGCTCACAGGCTTCCTAGCTATTCCTGGACGGCAAAAACTTGTGTGAGACGGTCTCACGGATCGTATTTGTAAGACGGATCTCTTATTTGGGTTATCCATGAAAAAATATTACTTTTTATGCTAAGAGTATTACTTTATATTGTGAATATGGATAGAGTTGACCCGTCTCACAGATTAAGATCCGTGAGACGGTCTCACATGAGACCCACTCTTCCTGGACTCCTTCAATTTGGTAAGTTGACCACACACCACACAAACATTTCACTCTTAGGATCTATCATCCAAAATACTAAGGATATTAGAGATGTTATAGATCATATGATTAAAGTATAGTGGATGAAATTGAAGATGACATCATGAGTCTTATGAGATAGAAAGATGCTTGCGAGATTGAAATGAAAATGTTATAAGACTGCTATTTGTCCATCTATGTTTTATGGCTTGGAGTGTTGGATCACTACAGGGCTACATAAGCATTAAAAGTGGGTTTTTTTTTAAAATAATTTAATTTTAAAAAAAATGTAAAAAAAAACATTTTCAAAACTACTGCAATCCGCGCTTACGGAGCGCGGATGATGCTCACGTGGAGCAGCGTCCGCGTCTCGTAAGCACGGACGCTGGTCCACGTAAGCGACGGAATATTTTAGCGACGGAATATATATAAAAGTCGTCGCTCATTAGCGACGGTTTCTTAAACCGTCGCTAAAATGAATCAGCGACGGTTTCCAAAACCGTCGCTCATTTTAGCGACGATTTTAATAGAATCAGTGACGGTTAAACAACTGTCACTAATTAGCGACGGTTTTTCAACCGTCGCTAAATGCTGAAATACCATAATTGTATCAACAGCGTGCACATGTACGCCTCGGATAATCTTAAAATTTCAACGGCTTGCAACTTTGCAGCGTGCAATATACGATGCAGAAAGAGAATTTGCGCGCTGCGAAAAGCCATTTTTGTTGTAGTGAAGATAGAGGAAAAAACAGACAATAATTTCATCAAAAAAAAAAGTTTTTTCAGGAACCTCTACTATTCAACCTAGTTTATTCACTGATTCAGGGATGACTGACTTTGGTTTGTTTGGTCAGCAGGATTTTACGACTCGGTCTTGGTCGAACATACACAGTTTTACAAATTTGCTTAATGTTGGTCCACAGCATCTTGTACATGACATTCGACCACAGAATGATGTTGAGGAAAATGAACAACATTCAATTGAGATATCCCAGTCTTGATGAATTTCTTGTTTGTTTTTTTCTCTGTTTTCACTACAACAAAAATGGCTTTTCGCAGCGTATATTGCACGCTGCAAAGTTGCAAGCCGTTGAAAGTTCAAGATTATCCGCGGCGTACATGTGCACGTTGTTGATACAATTATGTAGTAGGTATTTCAAATTAGCGACGGTTTTAAAATTGAATCAGCGACGGTTTTTAACCGTCGCTAAAATTAACGACGGTTTATAAACCGTCGCTGATTTAATTTTAGCGACGGTTTTTATTATATTCCGTCGCTTACGTGGACGAGCGTCCGTGCGTGGACGAGCGTCCGTGCTTACAAAGCACGGGCGCTGTTCCACGTGAGCAGCGTCCGCGCTCCGTAAGCGCAGATTGCAGTAGTTTTGAAAATATTTTTTTTTACATTATTTTTGAAAAAAAATTTAAAATTAAATTATTTTTTTAAAAAAAACCCATTAAAAGTCGATAGTAGAGATGTGGATGTTAAAATGAATGTCTGACAAAACTTGTAAGGATAGAAGTAATAAGGAAAGTATTATGAAATATTTAGGTATAACCCACATAGATGATAAGATTGAAGAGAGATGTCTAACATGGTTTGGTCATGTGAAGAGGAGACCAAACATGGTCCCAATCCGACATATCTTAGATTGACATGTTAATGAAAAGAGTAGAATGAGAGGTAAACAATTGAAAGCTTAGATAAAAGTAATTAAAGATGATATCTTATATCTTCGTTTAAGAGATAGCGTGTGAGAAATCATGTAGCTTGAAGAACTAATATCTATATAGTCGACCCCACAATTAACAAAACACGCTTAGGATGATTGGGAGTAAATTGTCAAAGTAATAATTCCATTACTAACTGAACGATATAACACCCAGACCACTGTACAAATTAAATAATTTGATGTTATACCATGCAATTATCAGTCATTTTTAGTAGAGATGTCAAAATGGACTGGCGGGGCGGGCCAGCCCGCCATTTTCGCGGCCTCTAAATGGCCAACCCAGCCCAACCCACCTTGGGCCGACCCGCTTATTTTTAACCCGCTTATTTTTTTAAGATAAAAATACTAAACAATATCGCAGTAAACATAGAAGAAAAATATATTTCAGTCAAATAATTTCGTAAAATACTTAAAAACATTGAAATAAGAAAATAAGAAAGCATCAACATAATCCATAAAAAGTAAAGTGTTTAAATCAAACATGAAGATTGAGATATGGAAGAGAATAGAAAGTCGAGGAAAGAGACGATTGTAAATTTAGAAAATATTATGTGTTCAACAATACACATAATTATCAAACCTCCGCTGGGTCCACAAAATTTCACTACAACACGTCGGACTTCAAACGAAACCACTCTTAGGTTCACAAACAACTGTTATGCTTAAAAATTATTTTAAGATTCATGAATAAAATTTACAAAAATTTCTTCCCTTTAAGATTCATGAATAAAATTTGCAGAGATTTCTTCTCTTTAAGATTCATGAATAAAATTTACAGAGATTCAGATTTTATCAGAGTGAGTAATGGAAGCGAGGCCAAGGAGGAAAAAAAAAAAGAAATAAGATAAGAGAGTGATGAAGGCGTAAGAGATTTATTCTAATTTTTATATAAAACTTAAAAATATATATAAAAAAAATTCTACCCTAATTTGGCGGGCCAACCCGCCCCGTTTGGGCTCGACCCATCTTGGCCCGCAACCCAAACGGGCTCAGCCCATTTAGCCCGCCTCCAAACGGGCTGATATTTTATCAACCCAACCCGCTCAATTTTTATAGCGGGGCGGGCCGGCCCGACGGGCCTGACCCAATTTGACAAGTCTAATTTTTAGCATAATATGTGTTCGATATTTAAAATAGTTTGCCTAAAAATTCAAATTTTTTTATTTTTAAAATAATACATCCTTCTTTTTTCCCCGATATTTCAAAATTAAACCAAAAACCATGTGATGGATAGTTCAAAGGTCGAAGTATACCTTAGTACAAAGCTGTGGATGCTTGCTAGTAAAACATTTTGCTCTATTATTCTATTTTTATTCGATTCAAGTTACAAATATAACATTTAGAAATAGAAAAAAGGAAATATTTTTTAACTTATTGTGTTATTTTAAATAATTTAGAATCTGAAATATAACTGGTAGCAAATTAAATTTTTTTAAAACTGTTTTGTCTCATAACTAATAATTTTATGAGATATTATCAAAATATTTCAAGTTTTTATATTTAATATTAGCAAAAACTTGGGTAAGACGGTCTCACGAGTCGTATTTTATGAGAGAGATATTTTATTTGGATCATCCATGAAAAAATATTACTTTTTATGCCAAAATTATTACTTTTATTGTGAATATCGATAAGATTGATCCGTTTAACAGATAAAGATTAGTGAGATCGTTTCACAAAATATTAACTCTTTAATATCATGCACGTTTTCGATTCGTTTTTTTAATTTGAAGGGGTCCGGGTCTGATGAAAGTTTCACAAAATACTTAACTCTTTAATATCATGCACGTTTTCGATTCGTTTTTTTAATTTGAAGGGGTCCGGGTCTGATGAAAATAACTCAAAAGTAAAATACATTTTTGCCTTCTTTTCTGACATTTATCTCATCGCAACTACTCGCAATCTGAGGCAGCTGTTCCTGCTCTTCCTACCTTCTCCCTTCGTTCTCCAATGGCGGATACTAAGCTCGAACAATCATCTGTCTCTTCCTACACTCCTACACTATCGATTTCTTCTTCTCGGTGCTTATAATTGGTTTCGAGATTTACCAATTTTTCTTGCGTAGACGATGGCGGAGGAGCAACTCATGCTTTTACATGGCGATTTGGAACTGCACATATACGAGGCGCGTAGCCTGCCCAACATGGACATCGTTTCTGAGCGCCTCCGCCGCTGCTTCACTGCTTGCGACGCTTGCCGTTCCGCCAATGCTGCGGAATCTGAGGGTAGCGGTGGTGGGAGTCGTCAACGGGATCGGAAGCTGCACCACCGCCGCAAGATGATCACTAGTGACCCTTATGTCACAGTTTCCGTTCCCCAGGCAACAATCGCCCGCACGCGCGTGATACCAAACTCCCAGCATCCCACATGGAACGAGCATTTTTTTATCCCCTTAGCTCATCCAGTGGCGTTTCTGGATATCCGCCTCAAGGATAATGATACGTTTGGGGCCGACACCGTGGGAAAAGTGTTGATCCCGGCGGAGAAGATCGCTTCCGGCGAGGTGATTGAGGACTGGTTTCCGGTAATTTCTTCTTCCGGTAAGCCACCGAAACCTGATACTGCGCTGCGGCTTAAGATGAAATTCGTTCGTTGTAATAAAAACCCCTTGTATAATCATGGCATTGCGGGTGACCCATCGCATAAAGGGGTTAGGAACACTTATTTCCCGCTTAGGAAAGGGAGCTCGGTTACTTTGTACCAAGACGCTCATAGTAAAGATGATGGAAAAATGCCTGAGATTCTGTTAGAGAGTAGGCTGGTTCGGGAGCATGCCCGATGTTGGGAGGACATATGCCATGCAATCTCCGAGGCGCATCACTTGATATACATTGTGGGGTGGTCCGTTTTCCATAAAATCAAGTTGATAAGGGAGCCAACCAAAACATTACCGCGAGGCGGGGACCTGACACTAGGTGAATTGTTGAAGTATAAGTCTCAAGAAGGTGTCCGGATTCTACTATTGGTTTGGGATGATAAGACTTCACACGATAAACCATTGATCAACACGGTAAGCCCAACTATGATGTCTTACGAGAAAGATAGGTAGGAGCGAGTAATGGGTTGATTTTTGGTGGTTTCAAAGGTTAATCTTTGTTCATATATTGCTTAGTTTGGAATTTGGGTTGTGTAAGGTGTGTGGTCAACTTAGCAAATTGAAGGAGTCCTGGAATAGATTGGAAGCCTGTGAGCTGTCTGATTTAAAGTTCATAGAAGCGCACTGAAAATTTAGTATCATAAATGGAAATGGAAGATTCCATGAAGTTGAGTGCAAGTATGTTTAGGATTTTCATGGAAAATATGGATATAATATATGGTAATTGGCCAACGTATCTCAACCATGTTGAATAATCCTGTAACTTCTACATGTTTTTATGTTCATTTTCTGAGTTATTACATGCCATCTGTCAAATGGTGCTTTATTCTTTTTTTGTTGTTCTTGGTGAAATTCTAGTATATATGATGGGCTCATATTAGTGTTACCTTAATGTGTGTTTTCTCATTCAAATAAGTCTTGATTCACTCCAAACTATGCTATCAGGGACTAGCCAGCACTAAATATTGAATTATTTCATAATCCATATTACATATTTCTCCTGTTTTCAAGTCCTTATAACATGGTAGTCAGAATTGAGTGAATTGCGGTTTTAGCTACTCGTTTTGGTGACATTTGTGCAGGAAGGCGTGATGAAAACTCACGATGAGGAGACCAAGAAGTTTTTTCGGAATTCATCTGTAACTTGCGTGCTGTCACCGCGCTATGGGAGCTCTAAACTTAGCTTTCTGAAACAACAGGTTGATGTGCATCTGTTCATTAAGTTGTAACTTCTTTTTAGGGCGTTCCATGTGACAGAGATAGATTGTTAGCTTTTTTCCGAAAATAGGAAGAAGGTTTTCATGGTGGAAAAGACAAATGTGGACCAGTTTTGAATTTTTGATGCAGCAAGGTTACTTTAGGATTATTATATTAAACGAAGAATTTCGTATTGTAAAACGTGGGAAGGTGATTTAACCTAAGCTAATTTGTGTCTCCTTCAAGAGGTGCTTCACCATGACTTGGCCTTTAATCCTTTCAAAAATGTTGGTCTTGTATATTTCGTCTCCAATTTATCTTCTCATTTCCAACATCCTCTTTTCTAGAGGTCCAGCCTCACTCTTTTCCATTTGATTTTCAAGTTATTGACTTCTGCATGCAATTGCATTACAGGTCGTCGGAACCGTTTTTACGCATCATCAGAAATGTGTTCTTGTTGATACACAGGCCCATGGCAATAATCGAAAAATTACTGCCTTCTTAGGTGGTATTGATCTATGTGATGGTCGATATGATACGCCGGAACATCGATTATTCCATGATCTTGATACAATTTTTCAGGATGATTTTCATCAGCCTACGGTTGCGGTATGAACTTAACCCTTGCACAGTTTTTCTTTTTATACTAGTTTACTCTTAACTGAATTTTTAATACTTCTTATTAGTGATCATGCATGTTCGTAAATAATGTGAATGAAGATTGTGTGTGCTTATTACTGGCTTTTGCTTTTCATTACCAAAACCCAAAAACATCAATTCCTTCAGCATGTATGTGGTGATTTGAGCTAACAAAAGAAAAACTGAGCATTTAATCTCTCAGCATTTATCTATTGACCTTTTTCGCTATACATCTGGGGTTGCCAGTCTATCTATTACAGTGTCCAAGATTTTGCAATTCGTATTGGTTGCAATTTTCAATGTTTCATCATATGATTTTGGTTGCATGCCATTAATTTTTATAATTATGATTTGTTCATTATTTTTCAAATACATTGCATTTGGTGGTTGGAGATTAGTGCGTGGTAAAGCTATTATTTGTCTCTTTTACTTGGTTTCAAGTGGTGTGATGATTTTATCACCACCCGGTGCCTATGATATTTTATTGACAGCTGTTCACTTAATGATCTATTATAGTTTATAGTTGATGATACCTAATGCCTATTGGAACATCAGGAAAATTCTTCAGGCTCTCTACACTGTTATACTATTTAAGGCATCATAAAACTCTGAGAGAAATAAAAGTTGTGACCAATTATCAACTAATCATGAGGCATGATTCTAATGGTTTACCTTACCCTGAGAAATTGCTGCTCTAGTATTCTATTTAGTATTTCTAGTTGTATCTCAGTCTTATCATCTGACTATTTATTTGTGGTGAACTTTTTACGGATTCTTCCCATTTTGCTTCAATTTCTGTTCTTATTCATTATTTGGATTTTTTAGGCAGGAATAAAGGCTCCAAGGCAGCCATGGCATGATTTGCATTGCAGAATTGATGGGCCTGCTGCATATGACGTCCTTATAAACTTTGCTCAGCGATGGAGAAAAACAACAAAGTGGAGAGAATTTAGTTTACTTAAGAAAAAGATGACCCATTGGCATGATGATGCTATGTTAAAGATTGAGAGAATATCATGGATACTCACGCCTGCCTTTTCTTATTCCAAAGATGGAACTCACAGATCTTGCCCAGATGATGATCCAAATCTTTATGTGTCCCAAGAAGAAGAACCAGAAAACTGGCACACACAGGTTCAGAACCATTACATGGAATATTTATTTTATTTAGTGTATTTCTTGAAAAATATTTTAGTCTTTCTTTACTTGTACAGATCTTTCGGTCCATAGATTCGGGGTCTGTCAGAGGCTTTCCCAAATTCTATGATGAAGCTCAGAAACAGGTTATAATTGATAACCATTGCCTTAGTGATTATTTGTTTTCATCTTGAGATGGCTGCTATTTTTATCGTTTCACTTTATCTTCCATGCCGGCACTTTGCAGAACCTTGTTTGCTCAAAAAATCTGGTGATAGACAAAAGTATTCAAACGGCATATATTCAGTCAATCAGATCTGCTCAGCATTTTATCTATATTGAAAACCAATACTTTCTTGGTTCATCGTATGCTTGGCCGTCATACAAAAATGCAGGTAAAGATAATAATTTCTTGATTGTCGCATCTGGTGTCTATTTCTGGTATCTGGATGATAAATATCATTTTTTCCTGACCACTTCCTTTATGATTAATGACCATCATGTCAGCACCTAAAGTCACCTTTCCTAAAAATGGCAGGGGCTGATCATCCGATCCCACTGGAGTTAGCACTGAAAATTGCTAGCAAAATTAGAGCGCAGGAGCGATTTGCAGTATACGTTGTTCTTCCAATGTGGCCAGAGGGTAATCCTAAAGATAATGTTATGCAAGAAATTCTTTATTGGCAGGTAATCCACCAGAAATTTCCTGAATTACTTCGCAAAGATACTGTATATTCTTCATCATTGGAGGGCCTGGTCATGGAGATTTGTAGAAGTCAATGAACTTACCCTCTCTAATCAAAAGACAAATTAACAATGACTTTACTTCCACTTTTTGCATTATTCAAAGTCTTTATACTCTAATCAATAGAATTGCTGTAAACGTAATTGGTATGGCCATTCAATTAGAAAACTTTTCTAGTTTTGATGCTGGGTTGTAATTTTATCATCTGCATTATACACTAGATCGTCATGCCTTGAGATAAATACTGATTGTTTCACTTGTGTCATCTGATGGGCACATTTATTGAGTGGGTTATAAGTTTTACTTACACACCTTTTTATTTGATAGGCGCAAACTATGGAGATGATGTATAAAGTTATTGCAGAGGAGATCAAGTCGATGAAATTAGATGCATATCCTGAAGACTATTTGAATTTCTACTGTCTTGGCAACAGGGAACCAGTTTCAGATACTACTGCTCAGGTGAATGGAGGCACTGATAAGGTTAGTTGTCAAAAATAAAACATTTTTGCTGTTCTCACATGTGTGCATTGAATTACAATATTGTGCCTAAATAGAAGCTATTGGTGTGAGAAATATTGATTGTAACTGAGATGCATTAGTAACTGAAGGAAAGATGTGTTCCATGGAGATGTATCTGATAACATGCACAAGGATTTGTAAAACCAGAATATTGTTACATGTATTTATTAGTGTGTCAACGATCTTAACAGCAACATCAATCATTTAATTTATGTAATAGAAGTATTGGTTTAGATGTTAGATTAGATCATTACATATCTACATTTATCATCTTGTTTTTTTGGTAATCTCTTTCTTGCTT
This sequence comes from Primulina huaijiensis, assembly GCF_012295235.1. Lineage (NCBI taxonomy): Eukaryota > Viridiplantae > Streptophyta > Magnoliopsida > Lamiales > Gesneriaceae > Primulina > Primulina huaijiensis. The sequence continues at coordinate 2,955,781 of NC_133310.1, read as the reverse complement.
GCCGTATGTGTATTTGCTTTTTTGTTTGTTTACTTTTCTTCTATTCTTTAATATAATTTCTCATTCTCTCCTTTCTGATGTAACCAAATAGCTATGACTTAAATTGTTTATGGAGTTTAATCATTCATCAACTTAATTAGCTTATGAATTCACAAAATATTACTTCTTAAATTGTTAGCTTTAATATTAGGAATCTTTGGCAGGTACATGTCGTAGGGATATGAAAGTACACCTACTTTTTCGTGTGAAATGTATTGAGCTGAGGCTTTTTATTGCTATCTAATAAAATATCTGGTATCCCTGACTTCTACTCAGGTTTCAGACTCACACAAGTTTCAGAGATTTATGATTTACGTGCATGCCAAGGGAATGATAGTCGATGACGAGTATGTCATAATAGGATCTGCCAATATCAATCAAAGATCGATGGCGGGCACAAAAGACACGGAGATAGCAATGGGTGCATATCAACCTCATCACACTTGGGTAAAGAAGAAGCGGCATCCCCATGGCCAGGTTTGAATTTTGATTACTTCAAGAATCCTTTTGTTCCTTTTCGGACATGGATGTCGTATAAAACGTTCCTGTATAAGTTTTGGATGTGATGCATGCTCGCAAATAAGTAAGTTTTACCTGACCATATTGACACAGTGTTTGAAGTGTGGTCTAGACTTTCGGCTCATTTTTTGTTGTTTATGAACTATTGTTATCCTAAAACATATGCAGATATATGGATATAGAATGTCCCTTTGGTCCGAACACCTTGGTAAGCTAGAAAAATGTTTTGAAGAACCACAGAGCTTAGAGTGTGTAAAGATAGTGAACGAGGTAGCTAAAGATAATTGGAATAGATACACGCGTGACGAGTTTACGCATTTGCAAGGCCATCTACTCAAGTATCCGATGGAGGTAGATAATGATGGCGGCCTCAATCCTTTACCAGAACATGAAAATTTCCCAGATGTGGGGGGCAGAGTTCTTGGAACTCATTCTGCTGCTATTCCTGATGTTTTAACAACATGATGTTAGTCTATATCTTTGTGCATTATTTGTATAATTTGAGCAGTGTTGTAATCTTGAAATTGTTTTTTTCCCCAGTTTTTCTTGGTTATATTGTGTGAATATAGGGTGGATTTTACAATTGTTCTTTATATATTTATTTTGATATGTTTGTTTATCTGGATGTAAAAGTAAGGGTCCCTTGGTACTGAAGTATTTTATGCTTTTCTTAAAATAACTTGCACTGTTTTGAATTTCGATGTTATTTTAAAGAAGATATTAATAATTACATACATCAGAAAGAAAATAACTTGCACTGTTTACATGTTATATTTATTATAACTCTATATTTTGTCACCACGGCTTGGAATGTTACTTTTAGACGAGTGAAAACACATAATTCATGAGGAGAAGATTTAAAGTGGTAACTATGTATAATTTTTACATAATTTGAGACAAATTTATAATTTCGAACTTCTTTTGCACTCGGTATTTATTAGATGTTCGCAAGTAAAATGCATTTGGAATGGATTGATTAAATTGGGAACAACATGGTTGCATTTGTACCTATTAATTTGAAGTTGGTATTTTGAATCTACAATAATAAATCAATTGATTTGTTTGAGTAGATCCACTTAAAAATTGAATTCAAATTCAAAGTTGTTATTTTTTGAGTTTTTACGATGAATTTCAAATTTATTCTAAAATAAAGTCACAAGTTTCTTTTTTGAATTGAATTTAGGCTTAGTATGTTAAACATTAACATTGATATATTTTTCGAGCATCAACAAAACAACAAGGATCATCAGAGAAAAAGACTACCATTGGATCAATAGTGCAATAAAATGGTTGGCCTCGATGGTTATTGCACACTTTTGATAAATTCTGTTTGAAAAATTTCTTGTCTGATATTTATTTTATACATTTTAATCAACATGATATTATAGGTTTTACATCAACTTTCAAATTTACCAACTCCAATTTGAAATCACATTAAGAAATACTATATATCATATAACTGTTTAAAATAGTTGTGAGTTTATCAAAACAACTAACTAATTGTTTGACAAGTGTTCGAATTATCAGATTGCAAACATGTTCCTAATATTAGTTTTGCAGGCATATTAGTCAGAAATAGAGAGTATGTGTACAGATTTTATACACAACAACTCTTGTGAAACGATCTCACGGATCAATTTCGTGGGTCGAATATCTTATTTGGATCATCTATGAAAAAATATTACTTTTTATACTAAGAGTATCACTTTTTATTTTGAATATCGGTAGGGTTGACCCGTCTCACAGATAAAGATTCGTAAGACCGTCTCACAAAAGATCTACTCGATTTTCTGTAATCCATGTCGTATTTATAGGTGTTGAACGGAACCCCCCCTTAAAAACCAGATTGGAACCGGTTATCAAGAACGGGAACCGAAACCATCCCAAACCACTCTTTGCCCTTTGGTAATTAAATTGCCCCCATTTTAGGGTCAATTAGTAGTTTACTTCAACTATTCAGTTCAATTATCTCTCCAATTTTTTTTAAATCATTTCTTTCGCCATACATATTATTTATTTAATTTGTATATCTCTCTCCAGTTTTTTTTAAATCATTTTTCCACCATACATATTACTTATTTAATTTGTATACTAAAAAAACGTTTACTATCCTTCATGATGGCATCTTTTTCAAATCGTGGTGGTAGTTTTGCTTGGAGAAGTGGTGCTAATGTTAACATTATTCCCTTGTTTGAAAAAAAATTGAACTTCCAGAATTATGTTGGTCATGATTTCGATGAAAAGACGAAGAACATATGGTCGGTGGTGAAGGGGAACTGGAGATGCAATTGATTCTATTGGGGCATTCAACACGGTCGAGAGTAGAGTGTCTAGCCGTGAAAAACGAAGCAAAATTTGGGATTATTTCGAAATCCAACAAAAACAAGGAATAGATGATTATGTTGCAATTTGTAAACTGCAAAACTTCTTATGCATATAAAATTGGTGGTTCTGATGGTGGCACCAGAACATTCAAAAAACACTTGGTTAGAAAACATAATTTTGATGAATAAACTTTGCAACAACGAGATAGATAACTAATCCAACAACAAATAAATCTTATAACTAGATCAAATCTCGTAAAGCTTTTGTTATATTCGTGCTTAGATGTGAAATATATTTTCTTAAAATTAAGTGCAGAGTTAGTTTCACAACCGATATTTTGATTAGTGTTAACAATGAATCTTATCTTGTCATTACATGTCATTAGATTGATGATACTTGGTGTTTGCAAAAGAAAAAATAGCTCTGGAATGTTTAGATGAAATAAACATTGGTTACATATATGCTAGATATATTATAAATATTTATAGTTTCATATTGAAATAAAATTATGATCATCACATTAAACAATGCATCAAACAATAATGTTATGATAAGACAATTAAATGTCATTCTAAAACCAAATTTAAATGTTGAATTCATATTAGATGTGAATGTCTGATAAGTGTCGTTTTTATATATTTTAATTGTGTTATTTTAATCTATTATAGAATGAGTTTAGGGTATCGAGTTTGTATTTTATCTTTTTTATTAATAATTTATTCTTATTTTCATTTCTCAAATGTTTCGTTTGATTTGTAGATGGACTTGATAAAAAGAAGGTAATTACCAACTAAACTATGAGGAGGGAACGCTAGGGCGGGGGAAATTGACCGCCCCAGCGCGTCCGAAAGAAGAAAAAAAATTGAATCTGCAAGCAGCTCGTGTTGGGGCGGCAGAAATCGACCGCCCAAGCGCGACCCAATAAGGAAACAAGATCTACACTATTTGTTTCAACTTTTGAGGACTCTTTGAGGCATCTATATCTAACGGTATCCTTAATACACGAAATGGATTGACTACGTAGCCGGAGGAAGAGAAACAACTGCCCGACAAGAGAGCGAGCAAAAAACAAGAACTCAACATCGTTTTCTCTTTTTCTCTTTTCTTTTAGTTATGCTTTAGGGGATCCTACCCCCAAATATATATGTTTTGATTTTTTTTTTAAGATTGAATTTTATTCTTCAGTATACTTGATTGTGTCATTGATTTTTGTTTCATATTTGGAGCATGATCAACTTCAAAGTGATTTTATATTTTATAATTGAGATCAATGAGAGATTTTATAACAAGATATGTAACATAACTCATGGATCTACAACTTACATGGACATGTGAGGTCATATACATTTTTATAGTCATAGTCCAATAAGTCGAAAGTTAGATTATTACGCTGTTTGTTAATGAAATTACAATTATTAAATGACACAAGAACACTTGGTTATCGCATTTTCTTAATTAGATTAAAATAGGTCGATATAATATATTGATAGATTAGGAAATCACGTGAAAAATATGGCTTATGAATTGAAATTCAATTACTAGAGAATATCTCAAACGGTAGGTGAGCCAATATCCTAACAATTGTTCGTAGTATTTTAATTTATATTATTTATATTGTGTTTGTTAAATTCTTATTTGACTTTCAATTTAGTGTATTAATTAATTCATTTTTTGTTTCAGTTAACTAAAGAATTTTGTTTGAGGTAGATTTGTCTAATCAATCCCAGGAGGAACGATACTCGTACTTTGTACACTATATTAGAAATTAACTCGTGAACTTGCGATTTATTTGAGCGTAAAATATTTATTTTATTGAGAATTTTACAGTACAAGAAAACTCAATCAATGTCATATAATTAATTTTTGTGCTAAAGATAGTTTCCGTGATAATAGTTGTAATTCAATAGAAAAATTCAAATTTGTTGGTAAATTGATGCGTCAAAAAAGATATGATAATAAATTTAAACATTTATGTGAAAGTAATGGTGTTAAACATAAAATGTTTCCTACTACTGTTGAAACTCTTTGGAATTTTCTTTATCATTTGCTTAATGCAATATTATTATATAAAGATGTGTTCAATCCATTTTATAATTTTATTGATGTGTCTTCTTTTCAACTTGCAGAAAATGATTGGGATCTTGTTACTAAATGTTCATGTTTGTTACATTTGAAGATGCGAATAAAATATTTTCTAGCATTCATTATCATATCACTCCCTTTTTCATTCCGCTTATTTTCAATATGTTTATAATTTTTTTGAAAATGGAGACGATGAGATTTTGTCATTATTTGTATTAAGCATGGAAGATATAAAATGTAACGTCCGAAAAATCAGTCCATGTAAACCACATGCATGCAAAATTATTTTAATTGCTTAATTGTTTTATTTAATTGCTTTTAAATGCTTGCATGATATTTATTATATGATTAAGTGCATGATTAAATTATTATATGACATGATTTCACGAAAATTGTAGATTTTACCCGAATATCGGTGGTTGGCCGGGGACGGAGGTCCGGAGACGATTAAAGTGTTAAAGATTTAAAAGTTAAAGTTTATTTTAATCAAGAAAATATTTATTTTTAAATATTTTAAGAATTATTGCTTTATAAGGTCTAAATTAAATTAATTGGAGGGAGCAAGGAATTTTATGTATTTTTATAAGAGGATTTTTGAAAAGATGTATATTTAAATCTTTTAATTTAAGGTCTAATGATTTTATGAACTTTAATGGGCTTAATTAATTAATTAAAAAGTTTGGCTTAATTAAGCCCATTAATTGAGTGTTTAGGAAGCCTTATAAAATTCTTTTTAAAAGAGACCTACACACACCTAAACACCAAAACACACACACCAACACACACCGAAACCCACACACACAACACACGAATTTGAAAGAAAAAGAAGGAGCTTCGGCCGAAACTTCAAGGGTTTTGGAAGGAGGAAAGTTTTGATTTTTTTTCTCATTCGTTCTTCGACTTTCTTCCTCGTTCTTCCTTCCAACAACGATCACCCGACTCCCGTGTATCCCTAAGTGGGGTTTTGGAGGGATTATGACAAGAGAAAACGGTAGAAAAAAGCAGTAATCGTCCTCCGCTCGTCACCGACTTCCACCGCTACGGTATTCATAGTTCGAGCGAGGCACGTTACTAAACTCTTTGAAGCATCATTCAAATCATAATATGCATGTTTTAATTGTTTATGCATGAAAAACACGTGGGTTCGATTATTTTACGGTAGAACGATTATTTTCAGACGTTTGACGATTTTTACGATTGTTTCTTAACATTATGATTCCTAAGGACTAAGCTGCCAATAAGGGATATTTTATGGATCGAATAAACACGAATTATGTATGAAACAATGGCTAGAACGTTGAATAATCCAAAGGAAGCGAGCCTAGGGTTTTCTAGAAACATTCATGAACACACACGTAAGAAGGGTCATGGGCAGTAGACTATTTCGGGCTTGGAGGCTAAGGGGTTCGGCCAGGGATGGTTGGGGCTTGGCCAGGGTCATGTTCAAGGGCTAGGAAGGGTTCTAGGGTGGCTAGGGTTCGAGTTCTAGGACTGTGGAAGGAGTCCACCCGAAGTGGGACTCCTCCCATATTCACACACGACTGCTGCACAAGGGGGGCTGCAGCTTGGTAGGGGCTGGGCTTGGTGGTCTGTTCGGCACCCTAAGAGGGTCCAGAGAGGGGTAGAAAGGGATAGGGCTCGGTGGTGGCTCGAGCAAGAGCCCCACGTGAAGGGATGTCCTTGCACTTAGGATGACAGCGCGCAGCTGCTTGTGCAGCAGACGGGTGGAGCTTCGTGCAGGGGTTCAGGGGTTTGGGCTGGTATGGGATGAGTCTAAGCAGGGTCTAGGCTCGGTGAGGGTCAGTACTGGTTGATGGTTCAGGGGCTGTAAGCAGGGACGTAGCCAGAAAATATTTTGATGCTAGGCTAATGAATCGATAAACAACATTAAATACTATAAATCAAATATTTAAAAATTACTGTTAATATTACATAGTGATACAAACCAGATATAAACTACTGAAGATGTGTCCTGCGGTTTTTCATTGAGTAGAACTCATCAAGAATAAATTTAGTTATAATATATGTATAAGATTGAAGTACTTCATATGTCTATGTAAAAATTTAGAAATAGCACTAGATATATAGAAATGATATTTGTCTTTATTGCCACGATATTCAATTTTTAATAGTCATATGACCGCATTTCGATCGGTTTATGTTATTAAATGTGGCTTCCACATCAAATATAAGGATTCAATCCAGTTGTCCCATTTAATTGTCTTGTGGTTTTTGGCATTGCGAGCTTACTTTTGTCATCCCAAAAAGAAGCGAAAAGTAAAGAACAATTATTTACTCATTTTATATGAACTCACAGCCTCCTAACCCCAATTATTATCTGCACAACGAATCATGTACTTCAATTCTAATACTGAACTATATCTAAAACCTACATAATCACCACCAAACCGAACAAGCCACTTACACTGCCAAGCCAACCTGGTAAATAAATTAATTTCTCCAATTACTAAAAATATATATAAAAAGGAAAAAAATTGAAACATTCAACACCAAAATATTTCCTCAATTGCAAATTTTAAACAAAAGCCAACAATAGAGAAATAAACCACGATTCCAAGCAAAATCAATTGCCAGCAATCTTGAAAACAAAATCAACGACACAGCGTGTGAAAAACACTGAATAAACAGACACCCACCTGAAAGATCCATTTGTTGGAGATGAAAATGATGAAATTTGAAGTTTTTTGTGCAGAGAGAAGTGAAAGAAGACTGATGACAAAAGCTCTTCCTTTGGCAGATGGCTATGAAAAACTCCAAAGAAATGGGCTACAAAAATGGGCTCAAAAAATTTAGTAAGTTAAAAAGATAAGGCTAAAACTTAATAAAAGAAAACTAAATCCATTATACTATTTTGACCCAAAAATATAGCCTCGGCTGGAGCCCAACCCAGCATTTGGGGTGGCTCCGTCCCTGGCTGTAAGGTTCCTAGAGGGGTAAGGAGTACTAGTGCACCTAGGAGAGACACACACACACATGCAATCGGGTATAGGGTGCAGCAGGCTTTTCGAGGGTTTATGGGGCTGGTCAAGGGCTTGGGCTTGGTCAGTAGGGTGCCTAGGTGGGTTGGCTCGGGTTTGGCGCGACCATGGCTCAAGTATTTTGGGAGATGGCTCGGTGCGTTCGATTATGTGTCAATTCCGTAAATTTAAGGACTAAAATTGGAACCATGGATCCACAGGTGCGGTTCATGGCTCCCAAGGGGAGAATAAATAATAAAAATATTATGTTTAAAATTTGAGATCAAAATAATGAGTTTTGGATTTATCTGAGATTTAATTGCTTCACGAAACGTTAATTAAAGAATTAATTGAAAAACCTAGTTTTAGGCTTTATAAAATTATGAAAAATTACATTTAAGCTTAAATAATTATTTAGAATAAGCCTATGTCATTAAAAATGAGAAAAAGATAAATTCGAGAATTTTTACGTTCAGGGGCAAAACGATAATTTTACACTTAGGAAAATACGTAAACGCTTGGCAGCGTCCGAAAGATCATAACGCATGTTAAATGATATTATATGATTTAAAATGATGATTTTGATGATAATATGTATTTTCATGATTTATGGTAAAACTATGCAATTTATACTGTTTAAAATGCTATTTTTGAAAAGCTGTCTTATTTTATGATTTTTAAAGAAACGAAAATATTTTGAGGGATGTGAATTGACTGTGACAAAAGTTATGATATATGATTTTGTGGTGATTTCATGAGGGAAAAAGATCCCAGAGGTAGCTCATCTATGGGAGAAAACCCTAGAGGGAGCCCATTTATGGGAAAAGGCCCCAGGGAGAGCCCGTCTATGGGAGAAGGCCTCCGAGGGAGCTCCGACGATCGTATTTCCATGGTGGAGCCTAGTGCACACCCCCATGGACCATGTGGAGCTAAGACTGCAGTCGACCAAATGATAAAAGCTAGTCACTTTCAAGGATCAAACTTCACCCAAAATGATATATGATTGAAAGCTTATGATTAAAATAATTTTTATGATATATGATTTATGATAATGATTAAAGCTATTTTTAAAATGATTTATTTATGGTCAAAGGTATTTTAAAATGATTTTTAAAGTACTTATTTATGCTTAAAGTTATTTTAAGATGATTTTACGATTTATGATTTAATTATGCTCAAAAAGATTTTAAATGGTTTATTTATGTTTAAAATCTATTTTAAATAAAAATATGATTTTAATGCATGTGAATGTATATGTATTATTTGTTATCCATGTTTAGAATGTGCTGAGTCTTTGACTCACTAGGTTTGTATAATGCAGAATTTGATGATTTATGGGAGGCGCTGACGCTTGAGTGGATCGAGTGCAGCAGTACACACCCGAGGGCCTTTATGTTTCCGCACTAGCTAGATAGATTTATGATTTAAAGATTTATGTTAATGATTTGCATTAAAGATATTTTTTATGCTTAATGTTATTGTTAGCCGATCTTTTTAAAGGTCGATTTAGGAATTTTGGTTAGTCGATGATTTATGATTTTATTTTATGCACTTGAGATTTCATGTGTTAAGTTATTTTATTTAGATAGTATTTTCGAGTTTATGATTTATGATTAGTATAAAAAAAAATCGAGGTCGTTTCAATAAATTTAAAAAATATAATCTCAATTGTGCATTGTCTAACAACTTTACTAGACTCAAGTCAAAGTCAGTGATCATTATACATATTTTTTGAATATTATGGTAAATTTATGGAGAAAGATGTTGACGATCGAAGATTTCAGTGATACGATCTCTTCAAAAAATGTTTAAGTTATATTCTAGTAAAGAAGGATCGGAGAAGGAGCCAGAGTTGGAGGAAAGTTCAGTTGAGAAATCAATCGGAAATAACTTTCTACGAACTTTAGGACACCATAAATATCAAAGAACATTAGTGTCCACAAGCTCATCAAATGAACTACAATTCTTTTTGAATCAGAAGTTTCAAATGTGAAATAACTTCTATGTTTTGCATACAACTGTGTAAAGAAAATTGAAAACAACATCTAATCTCATCATCGATTCCAATAGACGTATTTGTAGTTTCGCGCTCAAGTGTAGCATCCGAGTCGGCCTTCTCAACATGCAATCGAGTAATTAGATATCATAGATACGATATTTATTCGGATTCGCTTGTCATTTTTCTATTACTACAAGATTGATTTAACGCTAAAAAAAGAATATGCGACAATCACTGCCAATTATTTTGCGAACCAATACTATGAAGTAGAAGAAAAATAGTCTATAATATATTTTTTTTTATTAATTATGATGAAAATTGATATGTGATTTTTTTTAGGTAAAAATTGAAATATTATTCTAATTTGAAATGTCAATAAAAGTATTTTTTTCGATATTGTTTGCAATTTTTAGTATAGTATTCTTTAATATCTGAAAAAACTATTAAAAAAAAAAAAAACCTTAAATTCGACATAGGCGCCTATCTTTGTGCCCATGTTTTCAAAACCAGAATGGACTTTTGTCGAGGAATCGAACACTGGTCTGGACCATACTTCAAAACTGTTTTAATAGTCAAAATTAGTCAATAATAGGTCAAGAGAAGAGGCGTGTCTCATTGAGTGGGCTCGGAATCGGTCCGATGATTACCGATTTAGACTTCCAGTTCGAATTTATTCCAAGGCTTTACATTGGAACCGGAACCGAACCGGTTTTCAACTGGTTCCGTGCAGTTCCTAGACCTCAGGCACCAGAACCGGAGAACGTACGTAATTAAGATGGGGAGGAATACGTCGATGAATATCAGAAACTAGATTTTGCATTGATGGAGAAGAGACAAAGGTTGTTCCCATCCCTACACTGTTAGTGTACAATTATATTCCTTAGCCAATGAAATAAAGTTCCCCTCCCCCACCTGCCCTCTGCAGCCAATAAAGCAACAAAATAAGTAGAATCCAAAAGCAAGATGAAAAAAAGGGGGGGTGGGACCCCACGACCCCACCAACCCTACATCATCCTGTTTCCTTGGACTAACAAAAAGAAAGAAAAAAAGAAAAAGGACTAAACTTTCAAATGGGCATCAGCCCTTTTTGCTAATAAACCCATACAGGCACAATTGCACTAATACAGTAGGTGAAATGAGGTTCATTTCTCAAAATGGAGCAGTTGACGCCCTGTAGAGGGATTTCTTTTTGGAATGTCGGTGATACTCCGCGGCTTCAAACCACTGCGAGATCAGCATCTCAGAAACGGAATTAGACATATAATATATATATTGCAAAAAGGGCATGAGGAAATATATATATAGACAGGATTTAACCTGTTGTTGCTGTTTCTTGAGCCTAGCATTTTCTTCCATTAAATGGGCCACTTCTAGTTCCAACTCATTTGTATAAGCCTGTACATTTTCATCAAAAAGGGGTGCAAAAACTTAGGTGTCATGAATTATTAAGATTTCCCACTTTTACCTTACTATTTTAAACACATGAGCTTGGCTCCTTCCCTTTATGCAGAGGACTAGCTAGTTTTGGTAAGTTTGTAACCAAAGACTTTCTTCGTGCATCTGTGGCTTCACTTAATCAAGACTTGAAACTCACTCAAAAGTGAGATATATTTCACTGTGTTGGACGACCAAAAGTAACAACAATACTAGTTCAAAAGTTGGAAGTATTTTACATCCTTCCCACGTGTAGCGAGGAGACCAGACATCAAAGTCTGGAAACAAGAATCAAAACCAGCTAATTTAATTTCCAGATCAGAAACTGAGTTCGGATATTTACCACTTTAATGCTTGGAAGATGACAAAGAAAGAAAGATACTTTCCTGTTTTCTAGCCCTTGAACGAGCAGCAGACTCACGGTTCTTGATCATACGCTTGTGGCGCCGGTCGCTGGAGTTCCTTTCCGATTCCGGGAACCTCTTCTTCCCCACACCGGCGGCACTGTGGTAATCAGCTGGAACCAGATCATCAAACTGCGAGTTGGGAAGAGCGGCGTGTGAAATAATTGGCTGATCGGCAAGTGGGTTCCTAGTCTGATCATGACCGGAGCTCAAGGTGAGCATAGCAGGAATTGGAAGCTGAGGCGGCGGAGAGACGGCAGGCCGCGTATCACTAGAAAAAAAGTCAAGAAGAACCATCCCACGTGAAGAAGGGTGGTGGTACTGAAGAGAAGAAAGACCGATATCCTTCCACACATCCTCCATGTTCTTCTGCAACCTCAAGCTACAGCTGCTAGGATCTTCATTATCAAGAATGGCGGCAAACGTTGAGTTAGGGGACGAAAAAGGGTTTTGAATCGAAGGAGTGGAAGTCCACATTTGTAGAAGCAGTGTAAATGAGATTTTTGGGAGGCTGTTTGGGGTATTTTAGGATAGAAACATCCTCAAATCTCATTGGATTATGCAGACAGATTTAGGGGTTAGGACAGGACACGGGCGATTAATGGTGAATTGTCATGTCCGAACGAAGTGTGTCAAAACAGACAGTACGAAAATGGGAGTTTTCTTTTCTCGCCATCAAAAGCTCTGCTGACCAGTACTCCATTTCAGTGGACGAAGGTGGCAAGGTACCAGCACTCTCCAATCACATGAAATATTACACATTACTACCAAAGACATATTGACTCAGATAATCATAATAATTATTATTATTATTATGTTCTTTAACTGGTTATTATTGGGTTGCTTAAAGGGTCGGCCAACAATCTTTTTACTAATGTAAATTTAAAACAATAACCACCCAATTTGGCTTATTATATCGATTTTTAATTATGTAAATAGTTAGAATTTGGTTTCAATATAATAAATTTGATTTTTTTTATTTTAATATGATGTCGAATATGATAATGTAATGCTGGAATCAATGATTGGTATCGTAATTATTAATATAGAAATCAGATTATCAGGTTAAGAACATGATCTAATCGAAAGACCTCATCGAGATCTACAACGGGCTCATGATTTAAGTTCGTTTCATTTATAATTAAAACAAGATAACATGTAATGAGCTTACTCCTTAGGTTGTGTTCCATTATAAATGAGAAATTAATATAGTTGATCTTTTATCTTTTGCACCAAAACTGAACCTCAATATAATAAATATACACAAACTCTTGTGAGACAGTCTCACGGATCAATTTCGTGAGTTGAATCTCTTATTTGGGTCATCCATGAAATATTATTAGCTTTTATGATAAGAGTATTACTTTTTATTGTGAATATCGGTAAGATTGATCCGTCTCACAGATAAAGATTCGTGAGACCATATTGTACCTGGTTACATAACAACATCATTCATATGTAGAATTAATTAAATTTTTAAACAACTCAAAATAGCAAGGGTAATATAGGTATTTCGCAAGCTACACAGCACAAGACCAAAATAATTCATCCATCCACGTTGATAGAACATGCCACCCACTCAACTCATTCACTTCTCTAGTTTAGAATAGTCGCAATATTTCACGTACAATTCTTAAATCTAGAAAACAAGAAAGCCTTGATTTCAAGCCAACCACCAAGATGGGTTTCATGACCGGAAACGGAAAAAGCGTCTGGTCTCGAATCGTCGTGAAAAAACTTTTCCGCCGCTCATCATCTGCCTATCATCAACACGAAAGCGATTCTACTATTCTGGTTGTGCACAACAACGATGGAAGATTCAGCAATGATTTAAACAGCAGTGCATATGAAGAGACTGTTGGTACAGAGTTCTTGTCAAGAGAGGACATGGCTGCCATTACAATCCAAACATGCTTTAGGAGCCATCTTGTATATACTACTAATCCTCTTTCTTACTTACTTGCAACACACACACACATACACACACACACAAACTAGAAATTTTACGGAAATTGCGAAATTGATATTGTAAGTTGGCTTGATTGGAATTTGGTTGTTTAAATAGTCAAAATAACTTAGCTTCTTTTGGATTATCATTTTCACTAGAATATTGACATGAGTTCAAATATTACTAATATGATGTAAATCAATGCTGATACAACGCTGAATATTGTTCATATGTTTGGTGACATAACAACACTCAGGCAATTTTTTTATCATAAGTGCAAACAATGCCAAGTTATTTACTAGTACCTATTTTTTTTAATATAAGACAATCAAATTTGTATCTCGGTCGAATTCATGGACAAATATTGTTATTTACCCTATATAACTAGTATGATAGCATAACGCATGTGTGAACACATTTGTACAGGCAAGAAAGGCATTCAGAGCGCTAAAAAGCCTGGTGAAGTTGCAAGCACTCGTTCGCGGGGTTATCGTCCGAAGGCAATCACGCATAGCCCTGCAATGCATGCACGCACTTGCCCGGCTGCACCTCACTATTCAAGCTCAAAAGCTTCTGCTAAACAACTAATCCAAGGTGAACCTAAATGGATGGTATATTTTTTTATTTCTAGCTAATTCAATGTAAAGTGTTGTATGATTATCTCAAGGAAACGATGCATGAATAAATGTTGTAAGATATTGTGATAAATATTTTTACAGATGGATTTGTTTACATACTTGACAAAACCTGTTGTATTTTCTTGTGCTGGAATTTGTTTCATTATTAAAACATTTTCTTACTTTGGCTTTTCTTTCCTCGACTGTTCCAAGGATGTATATGAATTAAATTGAGTAGAAAGATAGTTATTTACTAATATTAGATTTCGAGCTCCAATTTTGAAGGTCCAAAAATTAACTACTTGCACTTGATGTTTGGCTTCAGTCCAATCTTGGGTTTGAAATTGATTTGTTTGGGCCAAGTTTTAATTATCAAATTTTATCGCACAAAGTTTTAAATTTCACTATGTTATAAAATAAAACAATTTGAGCTCAAATTTTAGACAAACAATGTTGGAGCAACGTTAGAATTTGAGTTTGGTAAGATAATTTCAAATACAAATAGGCTTTATACGAAGGTAAAAGATTGTGTATACTTATTGCTAGTGTCGGACACTACGAACACTATAGTATCTATCATCTATCAACCAAAAACCATAAAAACACAAACATATTAATATCCAACAATTCAATTTAAGATGTTTCTGGAAAACAAAATAGAAAGCAACTTTAAAAAAAATAGTTCAAGACACCGGACAAAGAAAGAAATGGATATCACGAATCCAACTAAATTCTCAATTGCTTGCCAGAAAGACCCAGCGGTAACTCATCATCTCATTCATATTAGTCGCGATGACCCACGACCGACACCGAACTGTATACTTGAAATATAGAGAAGCAGCAGGCGGAAGTAATCCAAAATCTTCCGACAGCGGCTACAGAAAGGTGGAACAGAACACCTTCGGACAAACCAAACGCGAACCAGGAGAAACACGAAAGAAGAGTCTTCTTAACCATGACTTTTTTCAGTTTTTACTTATTGACTACTCAACCTGTTCAGCAAGAGAAGCTTCACGCAGATCTCATTCTATGGTAAATCAGTGTCAAAAAATTCACTAACACCTGTAGGAAAAAAACAATTTCCTGACTAACCTCGTAAACCTTCTCTATCCAAAAATCCATGATTGGGGAGAATAAAAAGTAGGAAACAAAAAAGCAGTGCCGATGTGCCAAGTTAGCCGTTGGTGCCTTCACCACACAAGCTCGGTAAGCAGTCTAAATAACAGAGTTGTTCATATGTTCAAAGTCCCGGCCTGTGATAATAGTATCACTAGAAACTACGTTGCTGTTTTTTCAAGTACATCCAGACTAGAATTATTGAGTGAGTGAGAACTCGATCCTGTAGGATACAGAATGGGTGGCATTACCCATTTCTTCCAATTACCCTTCTTCCTCACTTTTTCTCCCTGCAAGAGTCAGAAACAGAAAAAAAAATCGCCTAGATGAGTCCAGCAATACCATCTAAAGTGCATGTCGTGGGATGAAATGTCAACAGCAAAGGGATAACAAGTATATGTACATATAGAACAAGTCGCTGGTAAGAATGAGAAAGCTGGAAGGAGGTTATATTAGCAGAATACAGAAAAAATATCGCCCAGATGAGTTATAGTCCAGCAATGCCATCTAAAGTGCACGTTGTGGGATGAAATGTCTATTTAATAGCCAAAGGATAATAGGCATGTAAATATATAGAACAAGTCGCTAGGTGAGAATAAGAAAGCTGAAAGGAGGATATATCAACAGAATTTTCTCAATAGTTTCACACACATTCTATTGCTTTTTTCAGTAAAATTCTGGACTACGCTGATAGTAAGAGATTTAGTGTACGAAAAGTGGTATCATGAAGACCAAACACACATATCATTCACCTGTATTTCCACCACATTCGAAGCTCGTAAAGCATCCAGTATAAGTTGAACATTGTCTGCCAGCTCCCTAATCTGAAAAATTGTGCATGTATAAAATTATTATTTATAGCTAAGTCTGAAACTCATCTTACTAGATGGAAAATCATTAAAAATGTTTGATATGATCAGCCATTTATTACCCAGCTACCTCTGACTGTCACTATGATAAGAATTAAATGGAAGCACTAATAAAATAATGCAGTCGATTTGGTGTTTCAAATCATGGCAGGCAAGATTTTCAGCCAGAGATAATTTTGATATGATCAGGCATCTCCGAATTCACTCCAAAGATAACTTACAAGAATAACTAACCAGTCCAAGCAAGTTAATTCTTAAAATATTATCATTGTTACCTAATAAGAGTGTAACATGATTCTAATGTGCGTTCTTGGTAATACAAATTTACCATTAACATATCAATATAAATACTTTGATAAAACTTAAAAGTGTATTATGGTGGAAATCGATAGTAATTTTATTTCATCCAAGAATGATGTCAGAAACCAAAACATTTCCAGATTTTCTAATCTGTTTCAGTTGAGATGAGTAAGATCCTCAAGTTTTCAAACTGGTCATGATGGTTCCTCAAGACATAAGGTTTTCGATTTAACAATCATAACAAGAAGTATGATGATTGGAGTACATTATACCCAGCAGATCGAAGCATTTTCCATTTACCAGTTAACAATTTTTTCATTTGTGTTCCATACCTTCAGGTTACCCATATATTGTCTGGTGTTTAAGCATTTGATAGTACTAATACAGATGTGTTATGCTAAATCTTTTTAACTTCTTTTGCAATCTCATGTGCTTCCTTTTTTACTTATAATTTCAAGCAGAAGCTCAACATGGAATACATCATAACAATACCACCTTTGTCCATACCCATTTTGAGGTCGACTTAAATAAGACAAGGCAAATCCTAAATGTAGTGCTCCCACCAAAATGACAGAAGTGTTTAGCCTACATGTGCCCAAGCTATGTAATCAAATTTCCCAATACCTTAAGAGTACTTACTAAAAGGAGATTGTCAAATGTCGCAATTATTTTTGAAAAAAACCACTAAAGAACCAGTTGTTTCCTCATTCAATTATCTTACTTTATATCCTATATTGGTCATTAAATTCCAGTAAAGAATCAAGCTTTTGATCTTTTCAACTTCTAATCCAAAGCCTCAAATTTTTTCTTCTATGTACCAACAATCAAAAAGAAATGCAAGTCTATTTTTAGATTATATAGATAAACAAATAAGCAATAGCAGAAATTTTGTCATTAATTTGACCAGCTTACTTTCTTAAAGTTTGCTATTAGGTTAATGGGAACCCATCCATCCACATCCATTTTCTGGCGCAAAAATGTGTCCACCACCAAATTTTCATCACTGCAAGATATATGTAAAAATCAAGACGCGAATACCATGTACAAACAGACAGCAATGAGTGGATGTATCATTAAGTACGCATAACAAAAAACAGAATACCTAAAATAATAATCTATCTGGCTCACAATTTTGGAAGGTAAGTGAGGATCGGGTATGTGATAAAACATTGGTGCAAATGGAACCATAGGCATGTGCCCGAGTGAACCTGGGTGGGGTCCAGGAGCATAATACATAAAAGATGGCATATCTGCAAATTGAATCAAAATATCAGCATGCAAGAAAATATATAGAAGCGAGAATCTAAAAGAATCAAGCCTCACCATTGTAGAACACTGGAGGACCATAGGGCCGCACAGCCACAGGGGGCGGTGGAGGAGATATAATAGGAGCATTTGAAATCGGACCACGTATGAAAGGCCTAGAGGCGACTCTCTGCGGGGGTGCTCTGCTGACAAAAGATCGATGGTTATTGCTCCAATCCTGCTTCCCACGTTCCTGGTCTCGTTTGCTACCATGGTTATGATTAAAAGAACCATTCCCTTGAAGTTGTGGTCCACTGTTATTCCTTCTAAAAGGACCACGCGGCTGGTGTGGCTCGTTCCCAATGTAAGATCCACCTCTCTGTGCAACATCCCTATGTGTGTTGCCCCTAGGAGATACCCCCGCAGAGCTGCTGGATTTCACCGGATTAACCAGAGATGCTTCGACTACAGAACTGTGTGAATTATGTGCTTGAGAAAAGCTGTCATTAGCTGTTATGTTGCTGCTGTGTCTTAAGCTGCCACCACCTCGCTCAATAGAGGTCTGGTGGCTAGGAGATTCATGGTTCGAAGAGTCTTCTAGTGAAGACGAAGAGCCAACAGACATCTTCTATTATTGACAAAAAGAAAACTTCTTAAGCATTCTAACTTCTGTAATAATTGAGTTCATAATAACACTAGAAGCATATAATACCCAAGCAGCTAAGAACATCAGAACAAATAGATTAAAAATGGCTTAAACATACAGTAACAAGGGAAACAACAATGAAAGAAATAATAAACCTTAGACGGAGTGAGTGATCCGTGAGAGAGTTCTTTAAGAGAATCGGTTGAAGAATCCGCACGAGCTGATTTGGAGAGAGCGGGCCAAGAATCTGCCCCCATCACAGCACCAATCTCCGGAGCCACACCATTAGCGGGCTTGTTCCAAACCCGCTTCTTGGTTACACCATCATCCTCACTTACTTCATAAACGAAAATATCAGAAGCTATAAATCGCTCCCGCTCAGAATTAGAAGCAGTCGCCATTAAAAAAGAACTAGGTTTATTCTTTATCGGAAAATGTCAGACAACTATCACAACACCCAGAACGCAATCGCCAAATACAAAGAAACAAACGATCAATCGAATCGATTAGATAAAACCCAAAAAAATTTCCCACAATCAAAGTCGTCCTCTCGTCTCTGCGAATATATACAGCGAAGTGATGAATTTGTTTCTTATGTTACAAGCCTGCCAAGATACGTATTTGACAGACATCTACTGTAAAGATAAGAGGTAAATCAGATTTCCTTCTTTTTATCTATAATATAATAATAATAATAATAATAGTGACGGGGCTTGTAGCCCATTGATCTTACTCCCGTCAGATTAGCTGGTTTCTCAGGTTCGATCCCTCCCCTAGCTTGTGTTATAATCAAAAATAATAATAATAATAATAATAATATATTATCATTGTATTTTACAACTCAGTAAAAATCTAAATACGAGATTTTTTTAAAAAAAATATTATTGTATTTTACAACTCAGTAAAAATCTAAAAATCAGATTTTTTTTTTTAAAAAAATCTAGAATATATAATGATTTATAGGAGTTTTTTTTTATCTAAAGATATTGTGTGTTTTTTCATTTTTTCAAAATCTTCGAGGTAAATCAGATTTCCTTCTTTTTATCTATAATATAATAATAATAATAATAGAGACCGGGCTTGTAGTCCAGTGATCTCACTTCCCGTCAGATTAGCTGGCTCCCCGGGTTCGATCTCTCCCCTCGCGTGTGTTGTAATAAAAAATAATAATAATAATATATTATCATTGTAATTTACAACTCAATAAAAATCTAAACACCAGATTTTTTTTAAAAAAATATTATTGTATTTTACAACTCAGTAAAAATCTAAAAACCGGATTTTTTTAAAAAAAATATCTAGAATATATAATGATTTATAGGGGTTTTTTTATCTAAAGATATTGTGTGTTTTTTCATTTTTTCAAAATCTTCGAGTATTTTGTTTTAAAATTTTGCATATATTCTACTCTTATTATAATTTATATTTATTACAGATAATTTTATAATATTCACCACATTTTAAATTAACAATCCTTAATACTACATTAATTAATATAAATTCAAATATATAGATAAGGATTGAAAATAAATTTGAGAATAAGAACCTTAGGAGTTTATTTATCAATTTTAAAGTAGATTTATATCGTGATTTTTTATTTAATTACAAAGGAACTTTTTGTAAATTGACCTAAAATGATTGAAGTCAATGATAACAATACTTAAAATTCATTATTACTGGTTTTAAATAACTTATTATAAAAAAAAATTTCCTAAAAGCTTTAAATTTTATATCAGTACCCAATAAATTATGAACTGATTGATTCAATTTCCAAAAAAATATTACATAAAATACTCTACAAACAAGCACAATAATGTGTAGAGTTAAGCTTGCGTGATATTGAGATGAGAAACTTATTGGAAAGTACATCAAATTGCTGACACTATATTTCAATGATTTGGTTGAGTGGATGATTTATAGAATAAGGAAAATGATCTCGGATGGAGATAGCGTTAGCGCAAATAAATAATAAGATTGATCTCTAAGATGATATGAAATAATATCAATAATAAGACATTTTCATTTTTTAGACTCATGAACTTAACATCCCGACTCATTGTGTAAGACCCTAAACGCATCACTCTACTTATATATTCGCGTATTTCACAGTGAAATGAAGGTTTTGCCCTAAAATTAAAATTGTTGAGCCCAAAGAAATAGGAACAATCAAGGTTAGGTCTCTTGTGAGACGATCTCACGAATCTTTATCTATGAAACGGGTCAACCTTATCGATATTCACAATAAAAAATAATACTCTTAGCATAAAAAGTAATTATTTTTCATGGATAATCTAAATAAGATACCCGTATCACAAAATACGACTCGTGATATCGTCTCATACAAGTTTTTTTGGAAATAAAAAAACCAACAATGGGTGGGTGGCCCATTAGGGCAAAAGCGGCTACTTTGTGAAGGGTTGACTAAGTCGTGGGCTCACAACCAGCCACTAATTCACGTACAAGTTACAACAATGAACAACGTAGGAAATCATAGGGAGATGAGTTATTAATTAAACAAAAAGGGACGAAGAAACAGAGGAGGAGAACTCGATCAATCATAAATTTAAGCAAACACTCCTGAAAATTATATTATCGATTTCATAAATTTTTTATAATTTTTTTTAACGATCTCAGTTTCTAATCTAGATTTCTAGATTACAGTGTTTATTTCTACCTTTCAAGTTTGTAAAAATGTTGATTTTCATTCTTAATGGGATAACAATTTGTTCATACCATTCTAAGAATTCCTTTTGTTTTTCCAAGTTTTTCTAGTAAATTTGTTTGTTTTATTTTCACTAAATCGAGGACAATATAACTTACATTCAAATCGGGATTCATTATCGTTTAGAAGTTAGATTTGCATTTCGTTTCGTTTTATTTCACTTTTGATGCATGTTTTATGTCTGACACGGCCACACAAAAATTCAGTAAAACATAAGTTTTATACAACATATAAATATATCATATAAATGGTTGTTATTAATTAAAATTTCGATGGAGTTTTGTTGGTAAGATTGAGCGATTTCCGTCAGGTTATATCACCGGATAACATCTTAATGGTCGAGAGATCGGCTTCGAGTTGACAATGCCCTCACAGATCGACACAAGGATTTGCAGTGTGTTTACGTTCTAACTCACACGCTCATTCATCCCAAAATTGTTTCAGTCACACGCTTCCTGAAAAAATTTCTTAAAGTTCACACATCTCATAATTGTTTCAGGTCAAAAACGTTTAATTTATAGTTCCTAAGTTATGGGCTTCCGAAAAAAATGCACATTGTTGATATGAGTATTACATATCAAATCTTTTGAGCTTTCTCTATTTTGGTGCGGGATCCGGAGTAGTTCATTCATATTTAATTCGTCTACAAGCTTTGTCAAGAGTCACAGTTTATACATGCTACCTCTTCATACCGACAATCAATCCCCATTGCCATCGGTCCCGAGACTCACATACCCAACAGTAGGAATATAAACGAACTAATTCGATCCAATGATAAGTCTAATTTTATTATTCTACAATTATGAAATTATATTAGTATTCTATAAATTATCTTGATTATATATAATTATTTAATTAATTTTTCAAGACATGTCAAAGAGGCATTATCATTATTATGCTACTTTTTAAAAGAATGTTTCGACATAATATATACAAATTTATTCAAATTTGCAATCGGACTTAATAGTACAAATTCATATTATTTTAATAATTCGGTCCTTTTAAATGAATTAATTGGTACGTTTTATTTGAGTTCTACTTATTTATCATGCTAATTTTTTTAATAATATTTTGGTGTAATATTTTATAAATTTACTCGGCGTACATATGACTTCGTGATGTAAATTTTGGATGAAAAAATTAAGTTAGTGCATTTCTATCATGTTATTCTTTTTATTGTATTTTAAAGATAATTTAATATTGCGATCTGTAAATTAAATTCAAAAATTCAATTGAGGCTTAGAAATGTAATTTATTTTTCTCTCAACAAAATCTTATGTTCAAATAATCAAATCCTTCCAAATGCAAGCTATAACTACGAACATGTTCGTGGATACTAAACGAGCCGAACTCATGTTCATGCACACGACTCATATAAACAAACCAAGCTCCAAGCTCACAAACAAATATCTTTAAGCTCAACTTTGACTCCATAAAAATAACAAACGATCTCAAATGAATTTTTTTATCGAACCCACCTTGCTTAGTTAATTTACATTCATACCTACCAGCCTTCGCCTACTTCTTTGTACATTTATTTTAATGTGCACTACTTAAATAGTTGAAAATCCAAAATATATTATCAAAAACTAAAAACCCAAAAATACTGTACATATTACTAATACTTATGTATTACAGTACTCACTTCGAGAACAACCAAATACTACTTATCAGTCTAATCCTAACAGAATCTTTAGGCCCCAAAATTCACAAGCACCTAAATTGACTGCAAAAAATTAGCCAGGACTACTCCAAATATCCAGAAACTATACCAAAAGGAAGCATGCCAATGTTCTTGCTATACAAAAATGGAACAAAATATATTACATAAAAAACGATAGCAAAAATCAAAGAAGATTGTTTTGCGCAACGGCTTGACACAGTTCATCCTCATAAAAGAGGGCTCTATTAGAAGCCAAGGACTTGAAGACAGGTTTCGGCAAAAGTGTCGGCACCAAGCATTTTGAAGAAAATGAGGATCCTTGGAAGAGAACAGCAGCAATTTGGCGCATCTCGGTGCATTTTAGACGAGAAGGGGGACGAGGACCGTGCTTAGGTGCCTTGGGTGTGTGAGGGCTGCCAATCCACATTCCTTTTCCACCTCCCTTGCTGCAAATGGTTCCAATATGTTACAACTTTTGATATTTAGAGTAGATTTCTTAAAGGGAATCAAAATACTACCCATTTACCATGACTGTTTAAATAAAAAGAAAAAAGAAACACTAACCTCACAAAGGGCCAATGATCAGTCGGTAGTGGAGTCGTTATTTTTAGCATCTCTTGCCTTGCTCTATCTGGAGTGGTGTAATTAAAGTGGAATTGCCTCGCTATAACGACCTGGACCAGTCAAATCATTAAATAGATGGCGTCGTGTTACTTTAAATATACAGTGGCAGATAAATAACAAAGTGTTATGGAACAGAACTTACCGCCTTCCTAATTTTTTCAGAGACATGGAAAACTGCCCTGAGTTGATCATGGTGGAGGTTGCAAAGTATTTTGACCTTCATGATATAATATATTAGTTAAATATAAATCCTTGAAAATTAAGAAACAAATGTCAGAAACAATAAAATTACAACCAAGCTGATAGCAAATTGCAAGGAAAAAAAAACATTCAGGAAATACTGTTCCTAAACAAACATGTATCCAAATGTATGAGAGAAAAGATATCAATTTGCTTCGACGTGCCTTTAGTGAGAAGAGTTTCAGTATTGCAGTGTTCTTTTACTTCGTAATTTAAGATTTTTGATAGAGTCAACAAACACTAGTGGTGATAAGAAAACATTCTGGAGCAGAGAAAGGAGATTCCAAATATGTCTTGTTAAACAAATACATAAATTCCTCTGAGGTCAGGGTAACAGGCAATATATGTTATTAACACGCCAATCAGAACATGATTTTCAGAACTCATAAGCATTTATTAGTTGTGATCAATGAAATATTAATACATCTGGAGGTACATTTGCAAGTCTGTTTAAGAAAATATGTACATCAGAATTTAGGGTCGTAAAAGCAATCACAAGACAACGTTTTTTAAAAATAGCATTTAATACAAAATAATATCTTTATCAGAGTGCAGCATTCTATGAAATAGAGCCAAAAGAATCAGCAAGTTCGCAACTTTTGTCGTCTAAGTGGAAATACATGACAAGCAACAATGGTCCAAGATATCTGCGTGCACGGGTGAAGAAATTGGCAACTACTCTAACAGCAAATACATAGAAAAAAACCATTTTATCCTTCATAAGAACATGAAAAGACTCATGTTTCAATGACCAATGTTCAAACAAAGACAATGAGTCTAACTGTTACTACAACATATAGACCAGTCAGAATCAGTCAGAACAGTGAAACCTACAATGTTGAATATTTGCACAATGCGCACAAATAGCATTGTTAAGCTAAAGAGTGAAGTTATACGATACCAGTAAATCAATTGGAAGAGACTCCAGCCTTGACTCAAAAACACGTTCTTCGGCACAAGGTGTCTTTGGAGTTCGCTGTAAATTATTCTGATTAAGCACATCACTATGCCCA
Organism: Primulina huaijiensis; assembly: GCF_012295235.1. Classification (NCBI taxonomy): domain Eukaryota; kingdom Viridiplantae; phylum Streptophyta; class Magnoliopsida; order Lamiales; family Gesneriaceae; genus Primulina; species Primulina huaijiensis. The sequence goes on along the minus strand of NC_133310.1, from coordinate 2,930,998 downwards.
TTTCCAGGAGCGAACTCGAACCTCTCGGGTGACAAAATTTCGGGGCTTTTATCAATGTCCTTATTTAAAAATATATTGGCATCATCACTTCCGGTATGCTTGGAATCTACAATCCCGACTCTTTTCTTCCCAAGGTCCATACACGACTTAGAAGCTGATGCCTTGCTATTTCTAAGCTGGGCAAGAGCCCCAGGCTTCAAATACTTATTGTTTGAATTTTTTGACTTTCTTTTTTGTCTCCCACTTTTGGACTGCCTTTCATTTGGCGACACCTTCCCCATTGTCTGAATCTCTTACTTCTCAAGAGGAAACATGATAACTCTCAAATCTGTCTTACCTTTCAACGAACAACCATTTGCAAACCAAAGTCAGCATCACTTAAATAACCGATCAAAAAGCAAATTCTGAGACCCACCCATTTCAGCTAATCGTTTTCTTCATCAAAGTAGACATTAATCAGCAGGAAAAAAAAAACTATACATCCTATAAAGTCATTTCCACATGACAAACACAAACAGATCAGACAACAACATCACATAATCATCAAAACCACCCTGAATATCTAAAAACACAACAATGGCCAATCAAACAAACTCTATCAAGCAACCATAAAAAAGAGCAAGAAGAAAAATTGAGAATTCAGGTAACAAACCTTCACTAATCCTTCCGAAAACAAAGCCATAAGCGTAAACCAAAGAAAAATCAATAATAAAATGAATATTTAAGGAGGAGAGTGGATGGAAATGAGAGAAACGTAAGCAGGTAGGGTTTTGTCTCCCTTTTTTGAGGGGAAATTTTGAAATTTATCTATGCCCGCCATTTTTTTGAGGAACAGTTACCCATATTGAGGCAATAACTACATTATGAGACACGTGTCATATTTTTATTGGTGGGTGTCTGTGTGGGGCTCCTCTGCTATTTATTTAGTATTATTCTATTTGCTGAAATTACGGAGGCCAAAATCTATTTCATATCAATCATAATTTATTTCATTTTAACCAGAATGAAAATTGAAAAGGATGTGTGGTAATTTAATTTTCATGAAAAGTTAACCAAGATGTGTAGATGGTTTAATCAGATTTAGGAATATATATATAATTTTGATATGATGCATATTCATTGTACACACTTATGTGAGTAACGATGATGTGTCACTCGTTTATCACATCGAATAGATGAATGCCATATCGTCGATGTTCACATCAATGTGTATGATAAGTGTGCAACATATCAAAACTATAATATATATATTGTTCATAAAATGTGCCCATTTTGTGCTCTTAGCTGACGTGCCAATCACCTAGTGGAGGCGATGAAGCACATCAAAATTATATAATCACTCACTTCATTAGTGGACACAAAGATATACACGGTTGTTGGACAATATATCAAAATTCTATATATTACTATCTTAATTCTCATTATCTTACTATTTAATTAAAGTTGAGACTATTATATTAATTAACTTCTAATTAATTTGATGAATTCTTATTTAAAATTACAATTATATGTCAATATATAATTTATTGGTGATTTTTTCCTAAATAATATTTCTTTTTAAATCTTTAATCTCATCTTTATATATTTTTAAAAAAATTCAATTATATCTTTAGCTATGAACTTTAAATTTTTCGATAGTCTATCACTCCTAATTATATCTTCAAGTCAAGAAAGAAAAATATGGACGATGGCTTCTCAATACGGGTATTTGGAGTATTTTAGACATTTACCTTCGTTAAAACATGATCATTCGCAATAATCAGTGCGCGGGGTACAAAACTTATGGGCAATGATGTGTGCACTCAAGATTTGAAATCACATGGAGTTAATAGTTCAATTTTTTTTGAGAGTTTTTCAATAATATTGGGATTTTGAATATGAAGTATATATAATTTTTCGTTTAACAAATACAATCTTAATGAAGAAAGACTCACAAGGAAAAGATGTATGACATGACATTAAGAATTTGGGATTATTATTATTTTTATCATAAGAATCGGAGAAATTGAATATACTATCTCTATGAAATCATGATATTGCTGATAACCTTCCATTTCTATATACTTTTTGAGTTTTCAAATCATGAGCATATGTATATTTGAAAACACGTATTGACAAAGGTGTGTATGCTTAATATTTGAAAACATGATAATGTGTGTGCTAAATATTTGAAAACATGAGAAGTTAATAGATCATTTTTATGGGAGTTTTCAACAACTTAGGTATTTCACAAGAATACTAAATGCAATCTCCCCTTAAAATTTGAAAAGAAATCTTGATGTTAGAGTCTGTATCTATTGAAATTCAAAAGCTGAATGACCAATTCTTTGTCATACATGAATGCAATAAATCAATTTAGGGTAGGGACATAGCATAATAATGCTATTATTAGATGTTATCTTTCTCCGCATGAGGTTGTGCTTGGATTTCTAATTCATGATTTCAAAATTTTTTATTTATTCGAATGTACTATATATTAATTTAACCAGTTTCAACATACTTTTAAAAATTTATAAACACACTCTTACACACACATACATATAAAGATAATTGTATGAAATTAAATATATGACAGCAAAAACTGTTCTTAAAATTGAAAAGTAACGATCAAATATGTAAAAAAGGGTAAATACAAGGGACCACGTGTTTGGGAATTAGGTATAATCATCCTGAAAATTCAATCAAATATTATTTCGACATCTTAGAAACCGATGAAATTGTGACGAAATAGATTCTAAATAGATATGGATTCTCCTTGTTTGTTTGTTTGTTTTGTTTATCACAAAGAAAGTGGTGGTGATCCACTAAGAATCTTATCCGGCCAAACTTTATTCTGTTTTTCAAGAAAAGAAACATGTTGGCCAATGAATGGATAAATAAAGTATTGTAGCCCGGCATCTTAGTACCTAATAAATATTCATGTCATATATATATAATTGTAACATCTCGTTTCCATTCCAGCGAGTGGATAGCATGTCAAGCACTGGCTAAGTGGTCAGCATGATCATACTGAAAATTACAACACACAAATTTTCAATGAATAAAAGGTGGACTAAACCGAAGAAGGACGAATGCAAAAACAATTAACATTAACCACCAACTTAACAAATTTTTTGGTCCAGTTAACAAGATAAAAAACAAATCAAAACAGAATGGGTAAGTGACTAGATATGACTAAAAATTCGGGATTCGATATGAATTGCTAGAACTTGGAGCACGCGGAGGAAGGCAACAGTTCCTACTTTGACGGAGGAAAAAGCAAATGAAGTTGATGGAGGAGAAACAATTGGCGGGCTATTGTCCTTATTGTGTGCCTAATGCTGATCACAATATAGAACAGGCCTTTTGAGCCTTACTCTTCTTTTTCTTTTGCTTGGGTGGCTGGAGCACGACTTTGATAGCAGCATCGAAAACTGCTTTGACATTCTGTTGGAAAAACATAATAGGATAAACGAGTGCAGTATGTTCAAAGAGTGATGGTACCGGTAAAATAAAAACTGGAAAGTTGTGCGTTGAATCTTGAGTATACCTGTTGTGTTTTTGAACTACATTCGATGTAAGCTGGAGAACCAATCATCTTTCTCAGCTCCTCCCCCTGCAAGTTTGAAATATGGCATTATAATGTTAAGAAATGGGAGGGAAGAAACATAATTTGAGTCTTTTTTGTTTCAAACAAATCAAGAAAGAAGATGGCAAAGAGAGCGACATAGGTATACTCTCACGGCTCACCTGTACTGTAGTGATGGGTACAGCGCCTGGATGATCAACGAAGAACTGCTTGTCTTCCCGAAGATCTGAATCCGACAAAATTATTCAAGAATCAACAAATAAATATATTCATTTAAATTACAAGAAACTTCCATTTTGAACGAGTAAAACAATAGTGCCATCAGAGAATTCTACAATTGATTATCTTACAACATAGATCATAAAACACCATTTGCATCTAGGTTAATCATCCTCGACCTTTTCAACTAGATGTGTTGAGACATGTAAAGATGAGAAAAATAAGTCAAAGTAGTCTTTTGTAATTTCATCAACTAAACTACAGCACAAATACTTCTTATAGTATCCTACAGACTCATTCAGACTAGAAATCGTAAACAAAAGTACAAAACCAAAAGCATATATAGAGATCATAGAAAGAGGTAACAAATAGGAACCCCAAGCACAAAATTGTCAAAAAACGATGAAGTCAGCATCCTAGGCAGCACTGACAGACCTCCCATAATTCTAATCAAGCTGTTTTCTTCTATACTCAACTTAATCAGAGGGGAGATTTGTTAAAAAAAACTAAGCAATACGGATGGAAACATGGTATTTTGAAATTTTTAAAAGACCAAAAGGAGGCCAAAATCTGAACCTGTGACCAAAACTGAAACATCACAAAAAAACAGTTACAGAAAGTAATGAAAGTGACAGAGCCGAACCACTTACCCGTTTTCAGTAAATTAATTTCCGATGAATATTACTTGTCACAAATAAAAGTACTTACGAGAAATGCGAGATAACCTTTAGTCCTATAGCTAAAGCATCGCAGCAACAGATCTACAACTAATTATGCCTACAAATTCTGTCTACAACAGCGTCTCTGTCCTTTTTTATTCATTTATAATTATAAATGTTGGTATTGTCTGACTGAGGCAGAGAAGATAGATAAACCAAGAAACCTCACCTAGTTTTGTACCCACGAGAACGATAGGGACACCAGGCGCATAATGTTTCAATTCGGGAATCCACTGGAGAAAAATTAATAGAATGATCTCAGCAAGCCAACAAAACTGAAGCATGTAAAAGTAAAAAGTAGAAAAGTAGATAGAGTAAAAGAAAATCTTTGGAGAAAATTTGATCCATTACCTTCTTGGAAACATTTTCATAGCTGGCCTTGCTAATGAGAGAAAATGCTAAAATGAAAACATCAGCGCCACGATAACTCAAAGGTCTTAATCTGTTATAGTCTTCCTGTCCTGTTTGATAAAATGAAAATTGTAGGCTCATAAATTATAAAAGGGATACTCAAAGATGCACATATTTCTAAATTTACACATAACAAGGCCCGTCTGTAAGAAGATTTTGGAAGAATAGTTCTCAAGAAAGATATATCTAGTAATTACCTGCAGTATCCCAGAGGCCTAGGTTAACGGTGCTTCCATTGACGACCACATTTGCACTGAAATTGTCGAATACGGTAGGCACATAATCCTGTTTGATTTAAATTTAAATAATAAAATAAACATATTATGCAGGTCGCAAGTCATACATAAAAAAATGTTCTTTTTCCTCTATCTGAAATAAACTATGTACGAAAATACCAACAATCAACATTCAATCGAAACAGATCTGAGGTTCTTTTTTGAAGATTTGGCAAAGAAATTACTCAACAAGATGCAACGCCACGAGTAAGCAGATATCTGTCCTTTCCATCAATAGACACAAGAAATGGCCATGCAGCTCATATTTTTCTCTTCCCATTTCACCAACTTCTCAAGGTTTAACGAATGCACACAAACGCGCGCACACATGAAAGCATCAAGAAAAAGATGCACATACCGTGGGGAAGGTATTACTGGTGTAGGAAATCAAGAGACAGGTCTTGCCAACGGCACCATCGCCCACCGTCACACACTTGATGAATCTCGAGGCACTCATTCTTCAGATGAAGAAAATCGCAACACTTTTTTTCACACACGCCACACACACTATCCACGTCTCAGATCTTCTCCAGAAGACCTGATGTAGCACACAATTATAAATTTACGCCCAATCACACATAATAAAAGAACACACAAATTCTCAAGCTCCCCCGTTAATCGAAAAAACCTGTCAATAAACCGAGAAAACAGTCAAATCCAAACCCTAACCCTAAAATTGAAAGAATGCGAGGAAGAATACGAATAATTGTTGAGGGGAATGTGAGAAAATGGGGGATCGAGATCCAGAGAGAGAAAATGGTGGTTCAATGGAAGTGAGAGAATTGAAAATGGGGAGAGAAATCATTACGCAAAATGCCTACCTTACTTTGGCCGGGAAACGCTGCCATTGAGTCGTTCTCCATTTTTCTAATTTCTACAGTCTCTCTCCGATCCGATTTTCTAGCAGAGAAGAAATATAACATTGGGCCGCTGGACCTGGAATAAACGGGCCTGCAGAAGGTTGGGTCTCTACAGGGTAGGAGTCAAATAATTTTTATCGTTGATCTTAATTCGGAAACGTCTCAAATATGAGATTTGGTTAAATAAATTTTTTGAACTAGAATTAGAAAGTGGTTTAAATTTTTAAGTAAAATTTTGTTGGATCGAACTTATTTTGTTTAACCAAAAGTTATAGCTGGTGGTAACGATGTAACTTTAATATTTTAAATCATACATCAGCTCAAATATCACGTTTTGATTTATATATCAAGCAGAAACAATTATTGCATCCAATAATCTTTCACACACTAACTGCACTCATGACAACACCTAATATGATTTTTGCACCTGTTGTATGCATATATGTGATATTTTTTGTGTTATTTTTAATTAATGTTTTTTATAATAAATTTTTATATTATGAATGATATAATATTTAAAAATTTAAAGTTTAGAAAAAAGATTAAAGAAATTTTAGTGCTTAAAATTTTTGGAATATTAAATATAATAGTAAGAACTCATGATTGATTATGGTTGCTTTGTGAATATTCGGTAGTTTTTTTTCTATGTATTTCAAACATATGAGAGAGCTATAAAAACACAAAAATAGGGTCTTAAAAAAACTGTGATTATAAATTTTTACTATAATAATTATTTTAAATAATATAAACAATAATTAACTATAATAAATCTAAACAATCTTAAAGTAAACACAAACTAATAATAAATTTTTTCAATACTTTACCTAATTATTTTTATATTATATTGATGAAATATAATAATTAATTTGATTAGATTATTTTGAAAACCATTTTTTGAGTTACAAAAATAATTAATATAATCCTTGGGTCATATATATGTAGCTGCCAAAAACATGTTAGTGTGACCACTTTGATAACACACCATAGAGACAAATATGTATAACTAGTCGATTCTTCGTACCAACACCTTATTGGATGAGTTTATTATACATGACTTGTCTAGTGTGGTTTATATGACTAATGTGATTTGCAGACTACTGCGTTAGTGCATGAGGTTTATTCAGTATACATCGAAAAATAACAACTACAAGTGGTGTACTAATGTGTAGCTGGTGTTGGTCTCACGTGCGGTAATTTGAGATAATAAAACCCGAAAATAAAGAATAAACTGGACACCGAGATTTACGTGAAAACCCCTAAAAATTATCAGGGTAAAAACCACGGGCAAGATGAAAAGAATTTTCACTATAATATTTTGTGGTGTACAACTCACTCACTGTGTTTCCAAAGAGAACACACACTCTCTTAATATAGGAGAACAAACACCTCACAAATATTATAGAATATTATAAGATGAGAGAAAACTCGAAGAAGGGATAATTTCAGAATGAAGGGGGGAGCTCTATTTATAGAGCCCCTTGTCCGTGTGAATACGCGTTAAAAACGCGTATTCATATTTCCTCGAACATTTTATTAAACAAAAGCAGCCCACGTTTTTTTTTTCTTCTGACACTAGTCCCCCCCTTTCCCACTTTGCCGACATTTCTCCCACTTGGAGATTTGATTGAGAATCAAACACATCTCCACACATCCTTTCAATCTTGTCATTCCCTACTGCTTACGTTTCCGCTAGGCCACTTGATGATCTACACCACTTAAACTTATCAGTGGTCACTGGCTTGGTCAGAAAATCAGCTATGTTATCCTTTGTATGGATGTTCTGAATATCCACGCTTCCTTCCTCTACTACTTCCCGCACAAAGTGAAATTGTACTCCAATGTGTTTCGTCCTGGAATGAAAGGCTGGATTCCTTGCGATGTGCAAGGCACTCTGACTGTCACAAAACAAATGAACATTCTCTTGTTTGTGCCCAATCTCCTCCAATAACCTTTTAATCCATATTGCCTCCTTGCAACCTTGAGTAGCTGCCATGTATTCTGCCTCTGTTGTAGATAGCGCTACAACTGTCTGCAGTTTTGAAACCCAGCTTACTGCTCCTCCTGCAAGTGTAAACACATAACCAGTAGTAGATTTCCTCTTATCAGGATCACCTGCATAATCTGAATCGACATAGCCCCTGAGTGTAAAATCTGATCCTCCATAACATAATGCAGCATTCGAGGTACCTTTAATGTATCTAAGGATCCTCTTAACAGTGCTCCAATGCTCTCGTCCAGGATTCGCCATATACCGACTAACTGCTCCCACTGCTTGAGCAATGTCCGGTCTTGTACAGATCATGGCGAACATCAAACTTCCCACTGCTGATGCATATGGTACTCGAGACATCTCAATCCTCTCTGCTTCACTGCTAGGACACATCTCGGAGGATAACTTGAAGTTAACAGGAAGAGGGGTCGAAATTGGCTTACTATCTTGCATGTTGAAGCGTTGCAAGACTTTCTTCAAATAATTTTTCTGAGAAAGCCAAATCTTTCTGTTACTTCTGTCTCGGTGAACTTGCATCCCTAGAATCTTGTTTGCTGGTCCCAAGTCCTTCATATCAAATTCCCTAGCCAACTGTGCCTTCAATCCTTGGACCTGATCTTTGTTGGGGCCTGCTACCAACATGTCGTCCACATACAACAGCAAAATGATATAATCATCACCAGACCTCTTGAAATACGTACAAGGGTCTGCACTCAGTCTGTTGTATCC